>NW_019029040.1:0-237091 GCF_002105155.1 Lobosporangium transversale | reverse complement strand
ACCTCTCATCATCATCTCACCTTTAAAAAAATATAAAAAAATTAAAAGAAATAAGAAAAAAGCTATTCCCTATGGTGTAAATGACTTAGAAAAAAAAAGAGCCTTTCCTAGCGGTGTGTTTGACTTAGAAACTCTTTCAAATTTAAAAAAAAGAGACCTCCAGCCAAAATGTCAAGTTTGAACTTCGTCCTCTGTCACGTCATAATGACCCTGAAAATGGCACGTGGCTGATTTGAAAAAAATATTTTCTCACGCAAAGCCTAACCTCGAAATAAAGGAACAAATTTTATCAGTTGTCGCTCCTTTCTTTCCTTTGCTCCACTTCATTTTCGCCACCTTTTTCATATTTCACCACTTACCTCTTTTATTCATTCCAAGCCTTCATTTATTGCCTTTCTTTTCCTTTCCTTCTTTTTTTTTTTGCCTTACACATTTTTCATTATTGTTTCCATACCGTGACCACGGGTGAAAGAGTAAGAATATACCTTTGCCTATTTAGCCATCATTCTCCCTGCATTTCAACCACACTCAGTCCCACTCATCTTAATTTTCAATGGCCGCCACAAGGAGCTCAACACAAAAAAACATGGCTGCAAATGATTCCACAGAGAGCCAAGCACAAAAAAAAATGACTGCAAATAAGCCTGAGGATGCCTCCACACTCAATAAACGAAAAAGAGTAAACCAGCGCCCACAACGAAAAAAGCGCGCCAACTGCTACTGCTGAACTGCGTTGTCGAGGGAGAAGCAACGTCGTTCCAGTAGAGATTTTCTGCGATAAATCGGTCGGGATGCTCAAGCAAGCCATCAAAACAGAGAAAGCCAATGCATTTAAGGATATTGACGCTGACCAGCTCACCCTCTACAAGGTCTCCATCCCTGACAAAGGCGAGGCCATCTTTGAGTCAGAAATCGAGTCAAAAGAGGCTCTCACAATCGCGTCAAGGGAGCTTGGGGACATATTCAATTCTGAACTTCCAAGGAAACTATCCATGTTTTTGTCAAGCCACCACAGCGAGGTATATCCTTGGCTCTTGATGGACTGATTGTTGATATTTTCAGCTGATGAAGCTTGGTTTGTATCTTAAACGGCCATGTGCATAATATCACCATTTGGTTTGTGTCTTGATAACTCAACGTTCTTTCTCATTATTCGCTTTTGATACATAGGTCAGAAAAGAAAACAAGATGGAGATTCTGGTGAGTGCTTTTGGCCGAGAATCTGGTTATTGATCATTTTAGAGTGATGTGCAATAAATCAAAAATATTGACTCTGATCACTCTATCTCCTTTAGCAGAGTCACCCTCTAAAAAAGCTCGTCCAAGTATAGGTAGCAGAGTGCTCTTAGGGATGCGATTACAGAAGCAGGGCTTGTAACGAAAGGGATAGTGAATGGTGACCCTGTAATCTCGCCTCTAAACTCGAAAGAGAGGGTCAAGCTGCTTTCGTACATGGGGGAGGAGTTATCAGGAGATAGTATTTACTGCAGCATTATTAGCGTGGCTTGCGAGCTCCGAAATTCTGGTGGTATCAAGGGTTCCAAAATGTTGACTGCCCCTGAGGGTTGTATCTTCCCTGTTGCCGAAACAAGGCATCTTTATATCAGAGATGAATATAAAGAGCTTTATGACCATATTACATCCGAATTAAGTACCCCTCATGAAGTATCTTGTTTGAACCGACTCTTTGTCACTGGAACGCCTGGAATTGGGAAGTCAGCCTTTTTGGTCTATTTTGCCATCCGCCTCCTTGCCGAACACGATGAGGAAAATCCACCGATTATTATTTTCCAAGAGAAGCAGCATACCAAATGTTATGTTTATGGAGGAACAACTTGCAAACGTAAAGGGAATATAACGATGTTCGAAGATTTCCTTGACCAACGTGAAACGTGGTATTTAGTTGATAGTGGTGAAAATCCTCAACCAGGTGAAGCCAGGACGATATTTTCAGCATCGCCAAGAACTCTCTATGGGCAATACGATGAACTCACCAAGGAAAATACACCAAATAGCTACTATCACATGTCACTCTGGAGTCTGGATGAGCTTAAGGAATGTAGAGCCAATGTAAAGTTTTTTCATGTAGTGAGTGAAGCATTTTTGGAGGAGCTTTTTTACTACTTGGGGGGCGTGCCAAGACAGGTTCTACAGTGTCCAGCCGATGTACTATCCAAAAATCAAAAACATACTGAGCGTGCTAAAGAAGCTGCGTTATTCCACGTCAATGATGCCATTAGAACACTCGAGAAACCAGCAGATCTTCTAAGCCTCTTTGCACGAGGAAAAGATGCGAGTGGATTTAGTCGTTTACTCCATAGAGTCCCCACTTCTGACCACCTCCACTTCTACCTGGTGTGGGCATCTCGTTGGGTCGAATCACAGATTATGGACAAAATGAAAGATGACACGTGGGTCGATGTGTTGGCGAGACTTGTCAAAGGCGGAGAGGATATAGATAAAGGCCCACTGTTTGAAATCTATGCTCATCACTTATTTCGACGTGGTGATATTAGATTTCCCTTTATGGATCTCCAGTCAGGCGAAACAGGATTTCTTGATTTTCCAGCAAATCCAGAAGAGGTGTTTATCCGGACTTCAGAGGAATTATCAGGGCTCACTCAATCAGCTGGCAAGTTGTTTGTACCAGAACATTCTAAATTTCCGTGCATTGATTTTGCATTGGGACCCAACAAGCTATTTCAGGTCACAGTATCAGAGGAGCATCCGATCAAGCAAGCACCATTCAAGGAGATAATTGATTGTATTACTGGACCCTGCTTGAAGGGAGAGCAATCAAAGTCGAAGGGAAGTGATGATACTATTTTCCTCTATTTTGTGGTGCCAGGAGACGTATATGACGATTTTAAGGTTCAGAACTTTCTTACCACCAGAAATACGGTCGTCCAGAATCTATATAAATGCTCAAAACATGTAAGACAGCGTGTCATAAAAATCGACATCGAAGCTGCATATTCAGGAGGATCAGCCGGTACGAATCTGAAGAATTAAATCGAATAGCAACAAGTGGATGAAATTTTGTCTTTTTTTAAAAAAAAGCATTATACCCGTTCCTTGAGTATTTTTTACAATGGTTCATTCTTTATGAATGGAGCTATCATTATCCACTTACCTTTTAGACGAATAAATAGAGCGGTTTAATCCGTCCTCCCTTCTACTGGGGCATTTAGAACTTTATAAAGCTATGATCATTGTGCGATCTTGTGTGCAAGAAAAGGCAGGATTTTGTGATACTATTATCAAAGAGTTTTGTAAAAACGGATAGAGATGAAGAATCCTGTGGAGAACCCAGTGAGAGTCTGATGATGAGACCCAAAATCATATTATTATCACCAGGACAGCTGGTATTGGAAATTATCCTTTCTCGTATGCTTTGTCATCTGGATGCTTGCCATTTGCGGAAGACCTATCAATTATCATCATCCAGGGCGCCAAAACGTTTACCGGGAGCTAGGATGATAGCTCCACTCTAAAGACATAAATGTCCCATGGTGCGCGTGCACGGGATGGCAACCTGTGGCCAATGAGATCATATTAGTTGTATGTTCGGCCAATTCAGTGTCAGTATGTGAAGGCGGCGCGTCTTGAATCTCTAGGCGTCCAGGGACATGGAATAAAAAAACATCAAGAATTTGGCCAAGGCTGCCACGCGCTTGACCGGTAAAATGTGATACGATATTGGATTGTGTCGTCAGTATATTAATAGTTCTCGGTATATTAATGCTACATGCTGCTGCTGAGGGCATCAATCTCGCCAGAATCATCCCCTCTCACATCAATTCATGCTAGACGGATGAAAGATTAGGAGGAAAAGGTCCTTGATGTCTGGGATATCCACGCTTGTTTATAATCTCACCAAATGTTCTGTGTCCTGCGTTCATAGGCGGTTAATCGCAGTTTGGTTTTCGTATACCCCTTGAAGAACGTAAGCAAAAATGCCTTTATGTTTTATATTTGATACTCATCAATTTACCCTTTTTACTTGTCCGAAGGTAGAATGACGCCTAGCCAATGGATGCTATATGCTTGGTCCTGTGGTCGTCTCCGTCCAATGATCACTATAATAGAGAACGTCATTGGACGTGCCGATGCAGGCCTTTGGAAGCAAGTAATCAAGGGCCTGGTGTGGTCGCTCACTGATCCAGGATATAAAGAATCTGGTAACCTATGCCATGAGTAATCTAGAATTCTGAAGCGTATTAACAAAGGGGATGCAGGAATTAAAACCAGTGTCGACATCAGGGAAACCTTCGGTCGAGCCGTAAAGAAGGAATAGATTACTATATAGTAAAGACTTGATATTGGAGTACAATGAGCCTGTTCCGGTCGAGGTTTCGTTTGCTTGAATTGTCGTTAATCAAAGGAAGAAGGAGTTTACAATTATCGTTGAGCCAATATCATTTATAGCAGCAATTAACTTGTTTGAAGTGGATGACCCTTGATTGGCTAAATTGGTTAATAGTGTGTTGCTAGACGCCCCTACGTCTGGCACAAAGGGCACACATTTTGAGTATTTCAGTCCCGCTCTGTTTAATTTCAATCTTCCAGAATTATAACAATGAACGAATTCTTAGATACTCACTGTAACAAAGACTCCATACATGAATCCAAGTTAATCTCGCTTTTTTTTGTTTTGTTTCCAAAAGAGAACCCATCTGGACCAGATATCGTTTTTGTATTAGAATCGGAGGGTAAATATTATCCTGGTTCCGTACAGTCAAAAATCGGCGAGAAGGTCAAGAATTAAGGATGCCCACAATACAACTTGCCATAATTGCATCAAAGAACACCTCTCATCACCGTCTTCTCTCGGCTTTTGCTCGAATGGCATATCCTTGTTGCTGTTGTTTAGGCCTTACTTATCACGTTGCCTTATCATGTTGCCTTATCACGAACAGGGTGATTATTCGCTAGCTAAAGTCAAAGAAGTTCCTACCATCAAAGACAAACGAATAGAAACGACGTACTCAATATTAGCTTGTTGAACTTCCTTGAAAGTGCAAGGGAGTCCCTCAAGAAGTCAGAATTGACTCGAGCTGTGGAGGATGAGGGAGAAGGAAGCAAGCCCAAAGAACCACAGGCAAGGAGGACATCAAAGAGAATTGCCGATAAAGCTCAAGCTATGGAGCATCGCCCTAGCTCATGGAATATGAGTCCAACGTTTTCAAGAAGTTTGGGGCTCCTCTTCCAGTTTATGTTTGCGTAGTCTTCATCAGTCAGGTCTTCACCGGCTGCCTTTAAAACACGCCGTGTTAAGGAACCCTTGTGAAAGTTTCAATCCCTGGCTGAGATCTTCTTCATCTACGTCAGACTGCTGCTATCTCTTCGTCTGGATTGTGCCATAGGCAAGTGGATTCAGAACAAGGCCATTGGTAGAATCGTCCCTTTGAGTTTGAACCGAGTTATACCTTTGTCTTGTGCCTGTAGGGGTACCTTGTCTCGATAGCCATGAAACATGCGATCTCCTTCAATGTCACAAAGAGAGCCTGTATCTAGACCTCTTTTGTTCCCTGTACACATTCAAACACTGCAGCCTTGGGAGGATTGTCGAGAGGATGTCAGTTAGAACGTGTTCAGACAGATACACATACCGAGGGGGGACGTAAGGAAGTCTGTTTTTTTTTTTTTTTTTTTTTTTTTTTTTTTCACTCCATTGTTCTCTGGCAAGAAAAGCTCATCGAACAATAAAAAAAATAGAGAGCTTTAATAGAGAGCAATCGACTGCAGAATATGCATGAGGATTCTCTACACAAAGTTATATCTTTGTGCTCCTGTGGTGAATACATGGGTAGATTTGACTCGGTCTGTAGGAACTGATTTGAAACAGGTGGCTACATCCTTGTCAAAGGTAACAACAAAAGAAAAAAAGTCTTCTTTCTTCTTTTTATCAGAGAATGGCTTCATATGATGCTCTTTGCTCCAACAGCTCCACCAATGGAAAAGGCTTGTGTTTTAGCAAAATGTGTTTGTGCATGTACAGAAACAAAAGAGATGCTTCAGCTGCTTATTCGTGCACACAGATGAACAAAAAAGGAAAAAGCCCGCGATAAAAGAAGGCATATGCAGACAACAAATAAACAAACTGTTTGCTCACATACATTTTTTTCACCGTTGTGTCTGTAACTCTTCTAAGCTTTCTGTCTGGCCGTTTAACACAAGGAACCCTCAGAAAAAGAAATACCTCGCATGATTGGTGCCAGGTCTGAAAACAACAATAATGCAATGCTGTACGTGGAAGATAGGGTCTAGAAACTATACCATTGATCACAACTGCTACTCATGCTCTCTTGCCAAGGACTTGAACAGGCATACCAACCCCGTCTTCCTTGCTCTCATAACCGCTCACATCCTTTCGATGCATTCTTTCGCCGTTTATGTCCACTACATCTGAACCACACACAGTTCACCACTCACTCCAACAGAGATATTTGTATCACCTTGGGTATGATATGTTGCTGTGGTTCCCTCTGGTTTCAACAGGCCCAACAAACTCTATTAGCAGTGTTTATCAACCCAAATACATCAAGGGAACGCAAGAAGACGAGTAGGCAAATGATGCGACAAATCAAGTCTCGTCGAGCTGTACAGAAAAAGATCAAGTTAGTCAGGCTGTAGAACGAATCAACTCAGATTGCCTCAATCATACGACGAATATTATCATCACTATATCACATCAATCAATCAATAAACGATACAATGAGGCCCCCCAAGCGGACAATGGAGTCATGCGAAAGTCTTCATGAGTATTATGGTCTAACCCAACAGTTCGAGAGGAAATAGTCCAATCGTTGGAACTAAACATGAGTACCAAGGGGGCTGCAGAGGACAAGATCCTTAACCACAAGGGGATATTGTTGCAGGAGCTGTTTTCCTTGAAAGGATACAAGGACGTTGGACTGCAATCTGATGATGGCCCTAGAAGGAAACTACGGACATCGTTCTTTACAAACGGCCTTACCCTAACACTTCTTGCCTATGACACATCGAAGCAAAAAAGAGGTAGAGGTTCGCAAGCTGCCCAACCTTCGGATACTCAAAGATCTCAAGCAGTCCAGGCTTCTTCAAGTGCTCAGCAGGGATCCTCGTCTTCAGGCCATGGTGCAGGCGATGGTGGTGATGATGGAGACGACGACGGAAATGAAGATGACGATATCTTGCTGGGTATCAGCGATATTGACTTGCTGGAAGTTGATGAACCATTCTTAGATGGCGACGAGGGAGAAGAAGCAGCTGAAGAAGGTACATCGAGCACAAATCCACTGTCCCCGGTGAGTCCCAGTCCCCGGCGTGAGATCAACTGGAAGCAGAGATCCCGTCTCCTCGAGAATGTAGAAGTTAAATATGACACCCAGGCAGCATGGGACCAGTGACGACAATAAGGAGACTATATATAGGGCGCTTGTCGATTTCTATAATGACGGGTGGTTTGTTCGGAATAGCTGGGATAATAGAAAAGCACAGAACGGATGGGTTGATTATGTGATCAAGGCAATTCTGAAGCTTGCGGGCGGAAGCAATGGAAGAAGAAGAGATGCCAATACGAATGCGGTGATCTGTATTGGACTAGGATCATTCAAGACAAACCGAGGACAAGTATCGAAGCATGGGATATTGATGAAGAAGCTTGTTGAAAAGGTAAAAAAAAATCCCTTGATCAATGACATTTAATTTTTGAGTCTTTTTTTTAACGAGTATTAAATCCGGCTCGAACAGGCAAAATCTCTAGACTACCCCATTGCAGGTTGTCATGAATACTACACATCTGCCAAGTGTCCACGGCCTCACTGCGACAGTATATTGGAGAATGTTCCTTTTCGATCCAAGTACTGTCGAAATTGTAAAGCATACTTTGATCGAGATGCTGTTGGTGCTGAGAACATCGCAAGGGTCTGTGAGTCGCAGACAAGAGAGCAAAAACGACCTGCAAAATATATGCCGCCGGACGAATGTGGGACACACATCCTTGGGTGTATATCGATCTATATCAATATCTATATGTCAATCAATGTCTACTATGTCTATACATATCACATCGCGTCAATCAAGATGTATTATTTACGTTTTAGTGTAACAATGCTTTTTTTATTGTTTTTATCTCGATCCCTCCATCTCAAATGGATATAAATACTGTATATATAAATGTGTGTATATATTATATGTAAATGTATAAATATATATTGTATGTGGTGTGCAACCAGTCAAGATTTGCTTTTTACAAAGGTGCACGAGGTCCAGTGACATGAAGATCCACTATAACAAGGAAAAAAAAAGAAAAAAAAAATTAGAATTAATTATAAAGATTCAATTCCATTAACGCTTGATGAAGAAAGAGAAAAAAAAAAAAAAAAAAAAAAAAAAAAAAGGAGAGAGAGGAAGATGCAAACAGAAAAAAAGGGACAAGACAAAAAAAAAAAAGCAAAAAACTCTTGCTTGATTGGCTGGCAAGTCCATTAGCTGATGTTTGTTGTTATTGTTGTTCAAAAACTTACTCTCAAGTCTAAACTCTTTGTTCACTCCAGGTGGAGTGATGTTCGCCGGAACGGCTACCTCTCCATCCTGTTGAACCAGTCCACACAGAAGAATCAATTGGAGCTTATGTCTTTTGGCAATATGCTTCGTCTCCGTAAACGTCGCTAGTTCAGCAGGACCCGGAAGTCGTATCGGAACCGTTGTCTGCCATATTCCTCTCTCCAGATCTGAACAACGTTCCTGATGTCGACGCTCTCGAACATTTTCATCTTCATCTTCATCCTCATCTTCATCTTCATCTTCATTATCTTCTTCTTCAGACAATCCCTCTGCATGCTTTCCTTTGCCTTCATCCTTTACTGTTGCTCTGTAAAGACTGCGCTGGTATTGTCTCTCTCGCTTCTGCAGGTGCATAGTCAAATAAAGTGTCACTACATCCGTCTTAAACTTTGCCTCAATGCTATTGATAATCCGAGCATTCGAATTCGAACCCGAATGATTTTTGCTAACGTTGATACTATTGTTATTGTTTTGTCCTTCCCGAGAAGAGCGCTCATACTTTTGTTGAAGAGTAAAGTCTACGCTATGTCGCTTTGGCTTGAAAAAAAAGTTGCGTCTAGTTTCCAGAGATTCATTCTGCCGAGACTGCTGCTGCTGTTGTTGTTGTTGCTGTTCCTGTTGGTGTTGCGTCGTCAACTCCTTGCTTGAAAGATACCTGGAGTGTTGTTGATGAGGTTGACGGGCCTCATCCTGTAAGAGATCATACAGATGAGAATGGCTTCCATTATACGTCTTCTCCTGATACATCTGTGGTAGACTCGACTTCTTATTCAACCCCGCTTTCGTCCCCAATTTATTGGCCCCTCCATCCTCAGCCGTTGTCGTTGTCGTCGGTTGCTCATAAGTAACGGATTGTCCATCTTGTTGATTATGTAGCTGTCCTGGTTGCTCCTGCTGCTGCTGTTGATGTCGCTGCTTTTTCGTGCCAACGGACTCTTGACTCATCCTAGGAGACCTTAATGAGCTCGTGGACTTTGGCGATGACAACTTCTTCAGCTTGGGTGTCGTCGGCAACACCGTGACCTCCCGAAGTAACGTGTGCTCAACCACCCTCACAATCCCCTTCTTGACCACAAACCGCGGTCCTTGGGGGAACGTCGAATCATTCGATGGTAGAGCCGAACCATTGCCACTGCTCTCCTGATCCGCTGTCGATCCAGATCCAAACTTGTTAGACTTCCCATCATGTCTCCTTCGATGATTACGCCTATTTGGCTTGAACCGGATCGTCAGAGGAACGGTCTGTCCAAGATGCACTGTTTCTGAAGGGATCGAGCAAGAGTAAGCCATCCCAAAGGGCTCCCACACTCCTGTATAGTTGGCCGAATTCTCATCATCCGATATCGAATCCTCAGACTCGGGTTCGTCATATCGTGATGATGACGACGAAACAGATGTGCTAGGGGACAATGGTAGTACAGAGTTTTGGGGTCGTGACACCTCTGCAGTCGGAGATGCAACCAAACTACTAGCCTTTGCATCACCATTCGAGCCTTCGGTCGAGGCCTTTTCTCTGTCCGTTGCGGGAGGAGAAGGTGGCGGGTTAGGTTTGGGCGACAATGGGGGGATCGAGAAGCTCAGCAGTTGTTTTGGACGCGAGAGATCAATAGTCGGGAGCATATTGAGGGCCGATTTGATAGCCTTCGTAGGCACGGTCAGAGAATTGAATGGGGATGTCAGGACAGATGAGGCTGGGGATGATTGTTTCGATGATTGTGTCTGGAGATCGGGTGATGGTGATGGTTGATCAGTAGCCTTCTCAATCCCATTGTTTCTTTCCTCCTTGTTAGGATAGTGTGGCGAACGAGGTGATGCAGGGGAATGCAAGGGGGATTTTGGCGGAGATGGTGGTGAAGCAGGGGCTAAGCAGGATTGTAATACCCAAACTTCCTGCGAGGCTTCAATGTCACTGATACAGGGGAATGGTCTGTGAAGGATGGCACGGATGGTGTATTTTATCTTTGCATTAGGACTATAACTGCTGGATGGTAGCAACAGAGCTGGGGATTGAGGAACAGGTGCTATATGTGTTGCGGTAGAGCCGAATGGTGCCTTGACAGAACCAGGCAGTAATGGGGTTGATGGTCTGGTCAGGGCCAAAGGGTGGATCAGAGGGACTTCAAACTCTTTTTCATAATCACCAGCAATTACTGTAAATCCTCCAGGCTTGGTATGCTCAAGTGGGAAATGCCAGATTTGGTGACCTAGAATCTCTTCCGTATGATGGTTAACAACTTTTTTGTTTTCTAATGCTATTAAAAGTGATGAGGGAAACAAACAAATCGGAGAAAATGCAACAAGCATGCGCGTTGCGCAGAGTGTGGATGAAAGTCAAAAAAGTAGAAATGAATATTAGTAAATAAGAGAAGAATCAAGTGATATATACGAAAGAGAGAGAAAGAGAGAGAAGAGAGAAAGAGAGAGCAGTATCATGGGGCATCATCTAATACCCGTGGATAAAAAGCAGGCCCGATTTTTTTTTTTTTTTTGTAATTCAAAGTGCCCAACCTGTTTTTTATTTTTTTTATTTTTTTCGTCATTTTTTTTATACTTTATTTTATTTCCTCCTTTACCTGTCCATTGGGCCTCTGCTTTTGCTTCGTACATGATGACAATATCACGACCACGACAATCATAGTTGGTTGCGAACTTGACTGTGCCCTTGATAACTCCAAGCTTGTCTGGTGTAGAGCCATAGACAAGAGGCATGCCATGGGGGCCAACATGATCCGTGGCAATATGGATTGTAAGTGATTTGAATTTTGGATCGGAGGAGGAAGGAGTATTCTTATGAGCAGACATTGTAAATGTGTATATGTATAGATGTATATATTATGGTTGTATGTATTTTATCGTTTTTTTGTTCATAAAGTGATAAATCGATTTTTTTTTTTTGTGATGTGAATATATAGAAGGCGAAGAGATAAAGAGGATCGTTCCTGAGATTGAAAGAGAAGGAATGTTTTGTAGAGCGTAAAATGAGAGTGAGGAAAGCAAGAGAAGTGAAGGGTGGGGGGGGGGGGAGTTCAGGGATTGATGGAAGGAAAGAAAAAAGAAAGAGAAATGTAGAATGCAGGGGCGGAGAGGAGAAGAAAAAAAATATATATATGCGAAAAGTTGAAGTAACGGAAAGTGTGAAAGGTTTGTTTTTTCCCCTTATTTGAATCTTTGGAGGAAGATGATATCTATATGAACTTTGGGGAGAAGTTTAGGACGAAAAGAAAATAAAAATAAAGTAGGAAAAAAAAAAAAGAAAAAAAAAAGAGCCTTATACAAGAAGGGATCAAAGGAAAAAGGAAAAAGAAAAAGAAAGTGAGAGGATGATCTACTTTCTGCAATGGGATTTGGTCGTTGAGGTTAGAAGATGATCAAGCAACTCTGTTGATGTATTTATATAAAAATTATCCGCCATCTTGTGTATGTATACTATTTATACTAATTATAAATTACATGAATAAAAAAAAAAAAGTTGAAAGTAAGATCCATCAACAACGCGTGTCTGCATCCCCGCAAGATCCCCTTCATCACCCTGGAATACACACACCGAGATACAGTATGCACTTGGCAATATATCCAATACTTGGCTCCTCTTTAAAACATAAAATAACAAATAAAAAAATAAAAAAAAAACAAAAGCCCACACGACTCCATTTTAAAAAATCTATTGTAGTCAGCTGAGTGGTACCTAGAAAATCAGTCGATCGACTCTATTGCTCTATCTGCTGCTCCATCTGCTCCGTCGTTATAATTGCATTGCCTAAATGATAGCATCTAACGTTAAACTTTCCTATTGTTCTTAGGAAATTAAAGACCACCTTCGCCAAGATCCAATTGGGAGGAAGATTTTTTTTTCTTTCCTTTATTTTCATTCTTCAGTTCATCCTCACCTTCTTTCCAAGGTGTAGCAGTTGTGAATACAATGTAGCGAATGCCTAGGATCTGCTGTATATTGTTAGTAAACACTCTCTGACCGTGGATGGCCTGGGCTGTTCTGTCCACATTATCAACCCTATGCCAATAACCTTCGTCACCCTGTGTATCATCAATCCTTTTATTGTTACCGGAAACTCCCAGGACTAAGCTCGTGAGAAAAAAAAAATAAAGTGAATAAGTAAATAGTAAAGGCTATAATCTACGCTCTTTTTGATGCAATTAGAGAATAAGCAGAGGGAGAGAGGGCTGCTGCTTGCCCGTGCGCATTGTTTTGAACAAGACTAATGAATACGTGGAGCATTGAGACTTTCTTTTGAAAATCGACACGAGGCAATAAATCGGCTTTTTTTTCCCCCCTCAAATGTAAAAAAAAACTTTTTTTTAAAAAAATTGCATTACTGTAGGTCGGTCTTTGATGCTCATGGACGAAATCAATTGGACATCCTCTATTCTCTCCGCTGGATCAAGTTCGGAAATATCAAAAAAAAGGGACCATGTGCTTTGTAATGAATGCCAAGGCTTAAACGCCAAGAGGCTCTATTACAGACAAACAGACAGAGCATAGCAAAAATAATAAATGTAAAATATATATATCGCTTTTATTTTAATATAGGATACCATCTTTAACCACTAGGTTAAATTGGTGGCATCATCTAAATCTTATTTGTTATTTGTTTATCCATCCACGCATTGGACACTCGTTTTAACCCCCATTGCCCGATGTGATGCTATGTGATCCGTGGGCTGTTGCCAATTTTTTTTTTTTTTTTTTCGTGGCGCTACATTTTCTTTATCTGTTGTATCTCATTATTAAGCTTTCCTAGATCAGAGTATAGTATGTATATATTATGTCATGCCATCCTCCTGTCTTTTTTTTTTTTTTTTTTTTTTCTCAAGGCGTTTTCTTGGCATGGCACCTCTCCTTTAGAAACACGTTTTACTTTTTTTTTTTTTTTTTTTTTTATTAACGTATTTTATGAACTAAAGGTCCGATCAACTTCCTTGGCAATGAGTTTTATCTTAACCTTGTATTGGTCTATCTGTTTACGGCTATAATATAAACCTGAACCCCTTCTTCAATTCCGTTGGAGGAATAAAGTTTGTGGTCTGATCCACCTTAGACCTTTTTTTTTTTTTTGTTCTTCCTCCGCCGGAGAATCATCTCCTTCGGAATTAATATCATGACTAGAATCATTTATAAAATGTATGTATCCTAGTGTCCTAGTGTCCAAAAAGTCCAAGGGCTTTTTTTTTTTTTTTTTTTTTTTTTTTAGATCGACAAAGAGGTTATAAAAAAAAAGTCTGTAATAACTGTAGTAATAAGATCACGCGAAAGGAAAACTACTTGTATATATATATATGAACTAATAGAAACAGCTGGGGAACTCTATAGCTTTTATCTCAACTCTAAAACAAGTATTGGCCTTATTTTGGATTCTTGGATAACGCGTCTCCATCAGGGACATTGTTAATTTAATTTTTCTTAGGCGTATCCCAGTCAATAATTGACTTCACAATTTTTTCGTATTTTATTTTTATTTCTATTTTTTTTTACTGCTTGGAGATACTCATTGATTATCCTTGATGTTTCCTTTCAACAGAGGATGAAGAGTAATCCTGATCTTAGATCTTAACTATGGGTCTCGATTCCTCTCTAACATGGTCAGGTTGTCAAGACACATTCAAAGATAAACAGGTAATATCCAGAGTTATACTTCAGTAACATGTGGCAGATGTTGAAGGCTAGACACCAAAAAAAAAAAAAAAAAAAAAAAAAAAAAAACATCAGACTCTACTTTCTTTCCTAGCCACACACCAACCCTGACCGAAAATTCCATAAAGAAAAAAATCTCCTTCAAACATACAGCCATAGTACAAGAACCTCAGTGGCCTTGTCGAAGCAAAGGCATCAGTGGAACGGAAGAAACACCTTGCTTGTACCTGGTAGTGGACTGAGGTAAGGAGACCAGAATGGGAATATCCAAAAGTGCTGATCACTGTATCACTTTTTTTTTTTTTTTTTTTTTTTTTTTTTTACCACCTTATCACCATGACTATGGGCTTGCAACTTTGGACCTCGGGACCTGGAAATAGAAGACGTTTATTGAAGAATAGGACCTAGCGCCACCTATGCTACCGCTGCATTCAGTGGATCTGGTTAGGACCAGAACTGTACTGAACTCTAACAGGTTTACTACGATAAGCAATCTTTATCCCTTTTTATTTGACAAAGAAAGTCAGAACAGTGAACCACGTCTTTTTCTCTCTAACCGTTGCACTCGGTGCGAATGGGTATAGGAATGTGTAATTTTATCACTTTATTTGTGCATGCCAGCGTAGAATAATGCTAAAAGATGGGTAGACTCCACGATCAAAAAAAAAAAAAAAAAAAAAAAAAAAAGAAATTGAAATGTCCTCATACACGAATATATCCTCTTAATCTGGCCTTGTGGGCTACCAAGCCCTTTATTAATTTTGATACGGCTATCGGAGAGTGCAGATGCATCATAAGCTCATGAGTTGCCTAACGATGGTCGTCACCATGTATCGCTGTAGCTTTTTTTTTTTTTTTTTTTTTTTTTTTTTCAAAGTTATTTCTAGAACTGTCAATGTTCATTTGCCCTGTCCCTAAGATCGATAGTTATACTACAAGGTCGTGTACTTTGAACTATCAACCAACAATTTCACGATGTTTGTAGCTAGTCATCTGACCAACTTTTTTTTTTTTTTTTTTTTTTTTTTTTCTATGAAGGATGGTATGGCGAACCTTATTTTATTTTTTTAAAACATTACAAAACGTGTATTATTGCTATTCGATTCTCGGAGCTCTATTTGAATGTAGGCAGTGGAATGTGCGACCGAAAGTGACGTCCGCAGCTCCTCCTCCCCCGCCCATGTTATTTACATAATCACAAACCAAACGCCCAACGATCAGGTGAATCGGTGACTATCCTGAAAATTAAACATGGACAATGTACACATGTACTCCGAGGACAAATCAAATGCTCTTTTTTTTTTTTCAAAACTAGTGCAGCGATGCTTTAGTAAATCAGTAAACCTTCTTTTCACAGCAAATGGGCTCCTCCTACTTTCTAATTTACTCTTAATGCCATTTATTTGTTTTTTTTTTGTTTTTTCACCCCTACTTTCTTTCTTCTTTCCCTCTCTCTTTCCCACGTAGTAACATCTTTCGTTCACAGGGCAGTCTCCCTTATTCTCGGCTCCCATCTCGATCCTTCGATCATACATACAAGTATTTATACTGAATCTTGTTAAAAAAAAAAAATGAATAATATGGTTTTTTAATTGGAGTAGCACTCTCATCCTTAAATGACTCTTCTTTTTATTGAAATGAATAGATCACCGGGAGGGGAAAGTAGATAAGAGTAGCAGCCATGTTTAATAGTATATATACTTCACGAAGCATTCTCTCACCATCCAAGGCTTTGAAGCTTTTCAACATTTATATTGAGGATGTTCGGAGAATAGACCACGATGATGACGACAATATTGTCTTGGAGATATGTCTGGATGCAGTCACCACTCTCTCTCGGATCCATCGATCTGTGAGAAAGACTCTCGTCTCTTCAACTCGTGATGAAGACAAGGCATTGTGTCAGAGAGTCGCTACAGCCTACCGTAAGCTTGGACGATCATTTGAACGCCTGGGTCATTTGGATGGTACTCGATGCTGTGAAAGGAAAGCAGGAAAATGGGGTTATACTCAAGAGAACATCGTCCTTCAAGGATCACCGTCACTTGTTGGTTCTATCTATAGCTATAGTAGTAACAACAGCAACAGCAACAGCAACAGCAACAGCAACAGCAACAGCAACAGCAATCTTAGCATCTATAGTAAACAAGGAAGACGTTACACCAATACCAGGATGAATGTAATCGAAGAGGTAGAAGCCACAGCATACAGTGTTGCAGTCATTCCGGACAAAATATTC
Organism: Lobosporangium transversale; assembly: GCF_002105155.1. Classification (NCBI taxonomy): domain Eukaryota; kingdom Fungi; phylum Mortierellomycota; class Mortierellomycetes; order Mortierellales; family Mortierellaceae; genus Lobosporangium; species Lobosporangium transversale. The sequence goes on along the minus strand of NW_019029040.1, from coordinate 220,655 downwards.
GAGTACGATATCGCCCCAACAATCATTAGATACAGCTTGCCAGATCTAGACGAACACTTCGATGATGTTGTTCAGCTCGTCTATTGTCTCAAACTACTTCCGACTGCTCTTAACCCGATCACAGACCTTAATGATCATGAACAACAGTGGGTTTTGGCCATCTCGAACGACCATGACGAGCAAGAGCGACTGCGCAACCTAGTATCAGATATGATTGCAATGTTCATCAGCGATGGGATCAAGGCAGAAGCTACTGTCGCTGAGGTTGTATCTCTGGCTCCAGTCCTTAACCCTAATCAATTCAGGACAGTGCTCATGGCCCTTACTAACGGGATAAGCCAGAACATCCTGTTGGACACCCATTTGCTGGAAGGCTTGGCTCAGTTGATGCAGTGTGCTCCACCTGGATACCTCGACTCGGACGATCTCGTCAAAATCCTCGATATCCTCAGTACTCGCCTCAAGAAGACTCATAACCAATCTGGCAATCATCTCTATCGCCTGTCTACCACCATCTCGCACGTCCTCGATGCCATGGTCACCAATCAAGTTAAAGGTCTGAGGCGAGAGCAGCTCCATGAACCATTGTCAGTATATCTTAAAGAACTAAAAAGTAGCTCAGATCCTTATCTGATCTACCATGCAGCTTATGCTTTTCAAGCATTGGAATATATCCCTGATGACGAAACCCCAATACAGGCGATGTTGAGACGTACAACAGTTGTATTCCATGGAGTGTTTGGAGCAGTGAGCGCTGTCAAAAATGTAGATATGAATGCTTTCGTGAATGAACTAGGCCATATTCAAAGGAAGCTCCCATCAGTAAATGATGTAATCAACACGAGTTTGCGTCTGTACAAGGGAGCAACATCAATCCACGGGGACGGAGAGACATTCCTGGAGTGTATGCAAGAGGGTTGCAGCTTTAGTCGCAAGACAGCATGGTATCCAGCATTGCGTGGAATTGATTCATTCATTCAAGCAAAGGAACTCGCTAAGCTCAAGACTCTTGTGTGTGAGGTACCTTGCCGAAGAGACCCAGCATTCCAATGGGGATTATGCCAGCGGCTGGGACAGCTTGCAACTGACACAAAGTGGACTATGGATGTTCGTCAAGGCGCCGTTGCTTTCCTTGGTGAGATTTACAGGAATGACAATGACTGGGGTCATCATGTACATATCAAACAATGGATCCTCACTATACTGAAGAGACTGGTATCCTCATCAGAGAATGGCCCGCAAAGTAAGTAAACATGGTGTCTGATCCTTTACATCTATATTAAGAGAAAGCAAGGATCCTTACACATTTGCCATGCGTTGTCTCTAGTCGCAGCGCCACTTCTAAGGGAACTTGCTGGTGATGGAGATACCAACAAACAGTGGTTCTACAGTAATTGTTTACAGTCACCTGAGCATCAGTATCCTCTCATTATCTCTCTCCCTTCGCCCGCATCCCCGTCATTGCTAGACCGTGTACAGAATAAGCCTGATGTTGAGAACAGTTTACGACAACTCAGGAGACAGCGGATGAAGGACAGGGATGACCGAAGCTTCTATATCCCACAGTACGCCAAAGCAAGCCCTCAGGCGCAAAATGAAGATCTATTCTTGTTGATGGACAAGGCTAAAGAGTTCTTGGACAGTGATCAAAAGGTGTTGCTAGTCCAAGGTGATTCAGGAATAGGTAAATCGACATTCAATCGTGCACTGGAGCGCAGTTTGTGGGAGGTCTATAGGAAGAAACACGGCCGGATCCCACTGTATATCAATCTGGCAGCTATCGACAGTCCAGAAGGAGACTTAGTGGCAAAGCAACTTCGAAAATATGACTTCTCCGAGCCACAGATAAAGGAGCTGAAGACAGCCCGATCACTCATCTTGATTTGCGATGGATACGATGAGAGCAAGCAGACCAGCAACTTGTATGTGACCAACCGGTTGAACCAGCCCGGTGAATGGAAATCCCAGATGGTGATCAACTGTCGTAGTGAGTACCTTGGATCTGACTACCGAGATCGTTTCCAACCTGTAGACCGTAACTACCAGACAGATACTGCTTTATTCGCAGAGGCTATGATCGTACCCTTCAATGAATCCCAGATCGATGACTATGTTGAGCAGTATGTTGCAGCTATGGATCCGCTTTGGCCTGTAGAAAATTACAAGCGCGCATTAAAGATGGTGCCTAGTCTACATGAACTTGTGAAGAATCCATTCCTGTTAACTCTATCATTGGAGGTATTACCTCGGATGGTTGACCCAAGCCAAGATGCCACCAACACACAAATCAAGCGCATCTCATTATATGACCAATTTGTGGAGCAGTGGCTGGAGCGAGGCAAGAAACGGCTAGGTGAGACATTGGAGCCGGGAGACAGAAAAATGTTTCTGACACTATCAGATGAAGGGTTCGCAGAGAATGGGATCAGGTATCTGGCAGACCTGGCTACTGCAATATATAAACATCAAGATGGCAATCCAGTGGTGAACTACTCTCCATTCAAACACAGGGGAACATGGAAAGAGGAGTATTTTAGTAGAGAGAGTGGAAGATACCTTCTCCGTGAGGCTTCTCCGCTGAGTCGCACGGGCATCCAGCATCGCTTTATCCACCGCTCTCTTCTGGAGTACAGTCTGGCACGAGCGATCTTTGAGCCACGGCGGGTGATGAATGCTCTCACGAAGGGCGAAGAGGCAACGGCAACACCCAGTTCTCGTCGACAGAGTGTCAGTTCAGAGTTTAGCTTTGAGGTCAAAGAGAGCGAGATGATTGAAGAAGGAGTGGACTCCGCCATACCAGATGAAGCCTCACCCTTAGTATGGAGAAGCCTCGTGGGAGAGCCATCTATCCTGCAGTTTTTGGAGGACCGAGTACGACTGGAGCCGGTATTTAAACAGCAACTGTATGACTATGTAGAGCTCTCGAAGAATGATAGCAAATGGCGGATAGCAGCAAGCAATGCGATGACAATCTTGATTAAAGCGGGAGAGACATTTATTGAAGCGGACCTGCGGGGCATCCAAATCCCAGGTGCAGACCTCAGCCACGGTATATTCGAATGTGCTCAATTACAAGGAGCGGATTTAAGGAAGACCAACCTTCGGAACTGTTGGCTTCGCGAAGCAGACTTAAGCGACGCCAAGATGGATGGCGTACAATTTGGTGAATGGCCACTCCTCTGTGAAAGTGACCTGGTATGGAACGGATCATATTCTCCTGACGGCAGGACACTCGCAGCAGCTATCGACGACGGTTCAATCAATGTCTATAACACATCGACATGGGAGAAGGTTCTAACATTAAAGGGCTATGAAGTGGCCTATCAACTTGTATACTCGCCGGACAGTCGACACATTGCTTCTCGAAATGATAAGCATTCAGTTGGGATCTGGGATACCACATCAGGCACATTGATCCATAACCTGGAAAGCCACACACAAATTGTTTCTCATATGGTATACTCGCCAAACGGCTATCAGTTTGCCTCTGCTGGCGAAGAACTAGTGCAAGTTTGGGACCTGCAAACTGGTGAGCTCCAGTACACATTAGAAGGCCATAGTGGCGGTGTGTGGAGTTTGACGTATTCGCCCGATGGCAAGCAGATTGCCACAAGCGCGAACGACAAGATGATACGATTATGGGATGCCATATCAGGACAGCAGACCCTCGTTCTGCATGTCGATCAGGAACGAGTTACACAAGCTATATATTCGCCTAGTGGCCAAGAAATCATCTTCCGTTGTGACAGAAGCCCCTTATTGTATGCGTGGGATGTAGTATCGGGTCAAAAGAAATGGACTTTAAAGCATGACGGTGATATAAAGGGTATTCAATGCTCACCACGTGGGAAACTTGCTGCTTCGTTCACGAGGAAGAAGGCATATCAGTGGAACATCCAAACAGGGAAAGTTATCAATACTTTAAAGGGAAACTCTAATATAATCAACGACTTGAAATATTCTCCGAATGGGGAGCAGATTGCTACCTGCAGCCTCGACTATACCGTTCGGCTTTGGGACGCGCTATCAGGACAGCACACCAATACCTTATATGGTCATTCAAAAGAAGTATATCGTGTGTCATATTCTCCAATCAACCATCAGCTAGCGTCGTTCAGTAGAGATAAGACGATACGACTGTGGGATACTCAGTCACGACAGTCTAGCCATGATTCGCATGGTCATACAAAGTCGATTACTAGTGTCAGGTGTTCACCGGATGGACAGCACATAGCCTCATCCAGCTTGGACGGTACAGTGCGCGTGTGGGATATCCAGACAGGTCGGCCTATCCATGTTTTACAAAGCCACGCAGAAGCAGCACACGATGTCAAGTACTCATATGATGGGCTGTTGCTTGCTTCTTGCCACAACACTCCACGTGTGCACCTTTGGGACACTCAGTCCGGCCAAGTCTTCTATACTTTAGAATGGCAAAGAAAGCAAGACGATGTAATCCTCACCATAGATTTTTCACCTATTGGCCACCTAATCGTCTGTGGCCATTACCATGGCGACGTGAGCGTGTGGAACACTCAAACAAGGCAGCTCATAGGTATTCTACAAGGTCATAGTACTATAGTGCGACGTGTGGTGTTCTCCCCTAATGGTCGCCAGATTGCATCGAGTGATAATGTGGGTAGAACTAAAGTCTGGGCAGCACACTCGGGAGAGCTCATGTATGAGCTGGAGGATGTGTTCGAATCCTCCATGATATACTCGCCCGACAGCCAAAAAAATGCGTTCCTCAACCACCGCACTGGTTTACGGGTGCAGAACACAGAAAAGGGCGAGCTATGCTTTGAAACAAAGTTTGATGATTATCAACATTGGATAGCATTTTCACCATCCGATCCACAAATGATTGTTGGAAGCCAACAAGGATCAATAAACGTGGTGGACACTGAATCAGGAGCTGTGCTGCATACACTTGAGGGACACACCGAGGGGATCTCTGCCGCAGCTTATACACCCGATGGCCGGTACATTGCCACAAGCAGTGATGACATGACAGTGAGATTGTGGGATCCACGCTCATTCAGGTGTCTGGCTGTGGCTCCACATCCGGGAGGATATCCCCAGACTCTTGCATGGAACGTCTCTGAAGAAGGCTACTTCCTAGTAGCAGGATCCCAAGACGCATCTGTTCGAATGTGGCAAGTCATCAAAGAGGGCGATCGATGTCATTACCGCTTGAAGTGGAACACAAGACAAACAGTGCTTTATGCTGGTAGTGCACGTATCCAAAGTGTAGCTGGACTGAGCGAGGTGGAGAGAAAGCTCCTGGTGGAGCGTGGGGCTGTAGATGGACCAGCTCAATGTCCAACTAGTCAAGAAGCAAGCAACGAGATCATGACAATGGCATCAGTGATATCCAAGTCTGAAGTGCTCCCCAACAGAGCGAACCTCGAGTCCTTAACTATAGGATCAGAAGCTAAGGCTTGCAGCTGTAGGGAGCCAACAAGGTTGAGCGAATTGATCAGTCAATATCGTCTCACCAACATCACATGCAAGGATTGCGATGTAGTACCTATGATCGTATGTGGCTGTACTTCACCCAAAATGAAACTGGAAAATAAATAGATGAATAAAGTTCTAGAAAACCAGAAGAGAATGTGTAACCGAGCCTTGACAACAGTATATTTGGAGATGGAGATGTTTTTACTAGTTTTTCGAAAAAAAATACAGAGAAGTCGGAGCACCAGTATTGCTTCTGTACGGCCTCGTATTGGGCGACAAGTAGTCCAATGGGGGGTTATTTTTCTGCTAGTAAAAAGCACAGAGAACTGGATCTAGCCTACCCATGTAGTTGATGAAAGATACATGGGCAAATTTGCCCGTTTTATTTGGTCAAAAGATCATCCTTGGCAACGAACAAGTCCTCATGAATTTGTCCTCGTGGTTGGAGTAGTCTCGGGGACTAACATTAGTATTTATATTTTACATTTTTTTTATTGTTATTACTGTTATTACTAAAAGTACAGCAAGAAATTGTGAATAAATTTGTATACGGAGTTGTTTTTATCTCTGTAAGGTATAAAGAAGAGGGGAAGAGGAAGAGAAGAAGTACAAAGCATTGTCTATATCACAGACTTAGCCCTTGAATTGTTGCAAGACCACCTAAAATGAGGGGGAAAAATAAATTAGTGCACAGAGTTAACATTTACTCACAATTGACTCTCTTTCTTTCTTTCTTTTTTTTTTTTTTTTTTTTTTTTCTTACCTTGAGTGCTCGACTAACATGTCTGGATTGAATGATGCTATCATGAGTGAGTTGAGCCTGACGACTGGCTTCTGTGATAAGTCTGTGTAAAAACAGCTGATAGAGGACGTAAAGCTTAATCATTTTAAAGAAAGAAAGAAATGTCAGGAACTATATACGGTCTTATTTTTTTTTAACCAACATTCTTTTTTTTTTTTTTTTTTTTTACCTCAATGTCCACATTCTTGGACAAACTCATTGTCGGTTCATGTGCTAGGATGATTCTCCTGAGCGTGCTTCGTGGATAAAGACGTGTCATGGAGGGTTTAATCGGTTGGAATGACAGAAGCTCTTTGTTTCAATGTCAGGAACACAAAAAACGAACTTTTTTTCTTTTATTCTTAAATGACAATGTTCCACGTGACTTTTTTTTTTTTTTTTTTTTTTTTATATTATAACTTTCTACGGCTACATTTACCTACTACTTACCGACAACCAACAGAAAAAAAAAAAAAAGTAGACAGCAAAAAAGGAGTAACAATGGAGAATTATCACCGACGTCCCAAAACAACACGATCCAAATTCGAAAATGATGATGACTCAACCTCTACCTCTACGACAAAAGGCGAAGGGATCAGTACTCAACAACATAACCGACCCCAGCAACATGGCGTCATGGTCATCTCACCCAACGGCAAGATTCGAGTCTATGTTAGTCGTGGACTCGAAATCTTGAATGAAGTTGATCATGACGATCAAGATAATAAAGATATCAAAGACAATATAGATCAAACAAATCCAACAAGAACTTCAATAGACGAAAAACGGAAATCAAAGGTTTGTTCTTATTTATTCCTTTATTCTTTTTCCCTCAACTGTTAGAATATAATAATCTCTAATGTCTTTTCTTCTTTTTCTATTTTTATTTTAGAGTACATCAGCACAAAATACTAAAGCATCATCAGGATCAGGATCAGGATCAGGGTCGTCAACTTTAACCTCATCTTCGACCTCAATATCAACGTCGACATCAAACCCAGTTTCAAACCAATCTTCCAAAAAACCTGTAACGACAACAGTAACGACACCGACGACCACTCGTGGCGTCCTTACCATTAAAGCCCAAGGTCGTTCCATCCCTAAAGCCGTCACTGTTGCAGAAATTTTAAAACGTCGGATGGAGGGATCTCTTCATCAATTCACAGAAATCGGTCAGATCACAGAGCAAGAGATCTGGGATCCAAACCCTGATCAACCTAATCTGGATCCACTTACAGTCTCCAGGCATCGTCCTACTATTCGTATCCGTCTTTCAAAAGAATTACCTCCTGCCACAATGACGACGACAGCTACATCTACATCTACATCTGCATCTACATTGACATCTATTACGACTACAACTTCTTCTGCATCTGGATCGGCTTTGATAGGAATAGATCCGAGTATTCCTGGTGCCACCATCCCACGGGATGAACATGCAGATGAATCTGATAATGATGATAATGATAATGTCGATAATGAGAATCATGAGACGTGGCCTGGTGCTATTTTAGATAAAGATGCTGCCGTCAGAAGGTTTATAGGGTATCAGGCTCCTACAGGAAATGACATTTATTTGTAAATAGTAAAAAAAGGAAAAGAAAAAAAAAAACGAATAGACTAAATTTGAAGGAAAGGAAAAATATGTATTATGGGTGAATAGAGCAATTTCTATCCAGACGATTTTGATTGAAACCATAAACCGAATGAACAGAAAGGCATCAGCAATATGAAAGTGAAAAGAAAATAGAAATGGAGCAATGCCTAGAAATACAAGGGGCGGAGGATATTAAAAAAAAAAGAAAAAAAGAAAAAAAAAAAAAAAAAAAAAAAAAGAGACAACTTTAAACATGAGAATGCCGATGATAAAAAATAATAATAATAATAAACTACTTGTTACGCTGACTATCACCACCATTGCCATCACTGCCGCCACCACTATTACCACTACTGTTGCTACCATTTTTACCATTGCCGTTACCAGGGTGCTGCAGTCTATTGAGTCTCTGGTATTCACTCAATGCTGACCCCACAAATCCCATCAACTCATGCAGATGTAAGTGCAGTCCAAGAGGCCAATGAATCTTTTGGAAAGTGGTTCCAGGCACATATGGATCAAAATCTGGTCCTGCCTGTCCAATTTGGTCTGGATGAATACACCATTTGCCGAATGTCTCGGGAAACTGTTCCCGCGCAATATCGGGTGTCAACCACTTCTGACAATCATCCATTCGCTTCTGAATATGAGCCCAGTCTTCCACGTTCTGAAGCATCCGACTGGCCATCTCCTGTGGAATTGCAACTGTTGTAGGCGTACCATTCTCATCTTTGCTTGTTGCTGTCTTTGCTGTCTTGAATTGACCACTCTTTAACATTTCTTTCCGCAGTTGCATAATTTGGTAACTATAGACTTTGTAATAAACAAGAACCTCCATCAACGCACTACATTTTTTTTTTTTTAAAAAAATAATAAAAAATAATAATAATAATAAAAAAAAAAAAAAAAGGTTAAACAATCATAATAAAAAAATGAAATTTACTTATTATCAAAAGAAACAATCAATTGATTTATGTTTTACCTGACACCATCTAATCCAGTAAGATGGTTCGAGCGACATTGGTTGGTCAACGCATAGATAAACTGTCGCATAGTCTCCCAAGAGTTGATAGATTCTTTCACAGCAACATCTGGCCTTCCAGGATTAGAATACGAGTGGTACTTGTCATTAGCATGGAACGCAGCTATAAACTCAATTGCGCTCAAAAAGTACTGAATAGCACCCAAACGAGGATTATCCAGGTTCTTCAGTGCGTTATCCGCACTGTGTTTGAAAGTGATGCCCTCAGCATGACGCCTATAGATCCATGATTCATTATAAAATAAAAATAAAAAATAAAAAAAAATAAAAAATAAAAAAAAGTCAATTTTTACAAAGTACACAATCACACAGCCATAGGTATTTGCTTCCCTAAAGAGCGTAATCTAGTTTTTATACTTACATTCGGAAGGTATTGTAATACTCTGTAATTTTCCTTGCTGTTTCCGAGGATGGCTTGGATGAGGATGAAGACGATGAGTTGCCTGCACCAGATGGCTTTTGACCTGTGGGGGAAGTAGTCTTCTGAGTTGATTCCTTGGACCCCAAAATTGATTTTCCTGGCATCGTGGCAGTTGCAGAGGCAAGAGCAGGCGAATCTGAAATCGCCTTGGGCGTCTCTACTTTGTCTGAACTGATGCTACCCTTTTTCCGTTGGTAGTCCTCAATCGACATTCGTTTAACAGTCGTAGTACTTGAGTTACTAGTTGGTGCTGGTCGCTTAAGGTCATCCTGCTGTCCCCGTAAATCAGTTGACGAGTTATTTGAAGATATTGCAGCGGGCGGTGAGGGTAATTCCTCCTTAATTGCTTGGGATGGCCGCCGTATAGAGCTGGGATCGGATTTGGAGATAACATTGGTGTTGACATTGGTTGATGAAGACGAAGTGCTGAGTCTGCTCTCAGACTCACGACGATTTGAGCCTGCTTTGTTTGAATCTTGCTGCTGCGGCTGCTGTTGTTGCTGCTGTTGTAATGTCTTGCTCTCAAGTCTTGCTTCATTCCGACTAGCAGAGCTAGAGAGAAGTGGCGTTGCTGAAGCTTCCCTTCGACGATCACTGTCCTTCCTTCCATCGCGGTCACGCGAACGATCTCGTGGTGAGCGTGACCTTGCTCGTTTTCGGTCACGGCTCCTTTCGCGACTTCCTCCTCGGTCTCGGTCAACACTACGATCTCGACTATCACGGTCACGACTTCTGTCCCGAGATCTATCTCGGCTCCTATCACGCCCAAAGCGGTCTCGACTACGATCTCGGCTACGATCTCTGCTGCGTCCTCTTCCAGACCGATCATTCCGCTCTCGACTGCCATCCCTTTGACGACCGTCCTGCTTGCGTCTTGAAGAGCCTCGATCGTCGTCATAGTCGCGACGATCGCGGTTTGATTTACTATCTCGGTTGTCATTGCGAGAAGGGCTCCTATTGCGATCATAGCGACTTCTAGGCGACCTGGATCGTGAGCGGGTCCTTGAAGGTGTGCGAGATCGACCTCGTGAACGGTCCTTTGTAGAGCGGTCCTTGTTCCCTGTACTGCTTCGCTGTGTAGAAGATGTGGTCTCTTCTCTTGCATCCTTTTCACTTCTTGCTTTAGTATCCTTCTGGCCATCTCTGCTAGAGCGCCGACTAGGCGAAGAAGATGTAGCTGATGTCGAAGAGCTATTACGGTCCACCTTTGAGCCTGTGTCATTCTTGCTTCCACTCCGACTTGTAGCTGAAAAATCTTCATCCCTATGCTTCTTTTCCTTACTCAGAGTTGTAGAAGTCGGTTTTTCGATATAGGCTGCTTTATCTTTTGTCTCTTTCGCGCTATCATCCTCCTTCGTCCTACGACGGAGGTCAGATGATCCACTGCTGCGCTCTTTAGAGTTATCACGCTTTCGAACAGGAATCAAATCCGCTCGTGCTTTGCTATCCTTTGAATCTGTTCGAGTGGTCAAGGCGTCCTGCTGGCTCTTAGAGGACTTCAAATCCTTAGATGTTCGTTCGCGCTTCACAGGCTCATCCAATTCACCTTCATCAGCACTGTGGTATGACGGACGCATCTTTGAACGTTTATTACGATCCAAAGTTGGTGAGAGCGAATGTGACTCTTTGGATCGCCCAGAAGACTTTTCAACAGTGCTGCTAATAGAACGTCTTTCATCCCCACGATAGCCTTTGTCGTCGTAATACTCTGCTTTGGTTTTAGAAGTCGTATTAGACGCCGATGAGTCTCGTCTTCCACTCGGACTCGCAATCGATGCCAGACTACTCTCGGACATTCTCTTCTTTGCATCTGAACGCATATCATCTTTTGAGTACTTTTCCTTGAGGCCTCTTGATGATGTCGATGCCGACAGCTTTGATTTCTTATTCCCCTCAGAGTCAGATTCATCTGAAGAGTACGAACGTCCACGCTTTGTCAAGCTTTTCGTATTAGATGGGCTCGGATATCTTTCACTATGCTTTGGCTGAATCCTCCTACTTTCACTATCCTTATGTCGGCTCGAATCAAGACCCATCTCCTTGTCACGACGGGAACGCCTGCTGTCCATATCAATATCCCGATCATCACTCGAGGAATCTGTCCTGAACGGCTTTGCTTTTGATTTTGATGGCATACTGGGTGAAGTTTTGGGTTTTTCAGGTGCGGGTAAGGGTTTGATAGGGAGCAAGTAGGAGGGTATACTGATTCTAACTACTACAGGTGACTTTGACAAGGACATGCCATTGTGCTGCCGCGGAAGATCATTCACCTGTGCCGAAGAGAGTTCACAGCAGTACTGTCCCATAGATGTCTTTCTGGCATGGGAGTCATATTTGAATCGAGCAGAGTTTGGTGGCATCTTTCCTGAAGTGGCTCCTGCAGGTCGCTTTCCTGCCATGGGCTCTGATTTAGAATTCCTTCGCTTTGCAGTCTTCCGACTTTTTTTTTTTTTTTTTTTTTTTTTGAGTGACGAAAGCAAAGATGATAATAGCAAAGTTGATGATAATGATTTTTAAAATGATGGGTTGGAAAGTAGGAAAGGGAAGATGTAATATAGGTTGAATAAAAGGAGAAGGTCAATGTTTATGGTCGCTTCAAAATGATGGACAATGATGAAACAAAAACATGAATGGTAGAACAACTGTACCCGATATGTTTCCTTGACCGAGTGTGCACGTCTGCATCGCTCATGGTAACGTTCTCAGAATCGGCATCCGATGATGAACTTTCAGAGTCGCTCCCTGATTCTGAACTGTCATCACTGCTAGCATGATGTGCTGATGCCGCTTTGGGCAATTTACCCGGCAGCTTCCCTCCAGTGACACTGCGAGCTGGCGCAGGCCAGGAAGGGATTGTGGGACTCATAATAACAGGGAGACTTTGAATCATCTACAATAGAGACAGTAGATATCCACGACACATAGGTGCTTAAAATGAGCATCTTTCCATGTGTGGATAAACTTTAAAAAAAAAGTTGTGGGGATGTTAGACTTTACCTCAATGCTCTTACGAATTTCCTCGAGAGGAGGAGTCGGAGGGGCCTGTGGAAATACAAAAAGATGCAATTCAAAGAACAAATCAGTGTCAGCAGAGACATGTGGGCTCAACATGTCCGATTAAGAGGAAAAAAAAATTAATCGAGCAAATGGACCATTACCTGACTGAAATTTGTCTCGCCGGTGTGCAACACATGCACTCCTGCATTGGGATATCTGCCGCTTGGTGTGTTGTTGCTTATATGATGACTGGATTGTCTATTGTCAGGCTTTTGGCTGTCCGAAATAGAATGTTGAAGAATCGGCATTAATTCACACAATCCAAACAACGTGGTAGTTATTATCCTCAGAGCAAATAAATGAGATACACTGCAGCAATGCATAATCGTCTCAGCACAAGAAAGGGAGAATTTGAATTGCGGAAAATGATGATGCACATGTTTTGCTTTTGGATGTCACACACGACCCCCTCGCTGCTGTCGTACCACCATTCCACTTCATCCGTTTTGCGAATGTATCTGTTTGTGCCTCCTTTTGCTCTGATATTTCTATCTTCACCTTGGCGCCCGTCTTTACCGTCATGATAGTTGACGGTGGCGATTCTCGGGATCTTTACTACTATGGATCGTCATTAAATAAAGACTGATAGTGCTTTGATACATCTCACTCACTTCTCAATCGTCAATTCTCAGTTCTATCTTATCGTCAACACTTGCTGATCCCATTTGCCACATATCACAAACAAACATTCACACCGATCGCTTTTTCCTTTCTTTTTTTTTTTTTTTTTTTTTTTTTGCCTTGCTTTGATGCAGCCGCATAAACATTAGCTATCAACGCTCACAAAGTGCGCAGGTGAAGAAAGTAAGTCTCGATAAACGCTTGTGTCGCCAAAAGTACGGATACAATTATTTACGGCGGCTACTTATTTTTTTATGGTACTCCCAGATCCCCCTCTTGATTACACAGCTCGACGCCAGTGAGAAAGACAGCCAATTATTGCAACCATACCAAGCCAGGCCGTAATCATATCATCCATATCTTAAAGATCAACATGAAGAGGGGAAAAAAAGCTCGTATTCCTTTTCTCACGCTACAAATGAATTGTTAAAAGATCTTTGCCCTACAGTAAGGCTGTACCTTTTTTTTATAAATAAAAAAAAAAAAAAAAAAAAAAAAAAAAAAAGAGCTGATGTATGGCCCTTCAAGCTGGCCCTGGGACTTTTTTTTTTTTACTCGGGGTCTCTCCCTTTCTCACTCCATTGTTACTTTATCTGGGCATTGTAAGACCTTTTGAGTCTGCAGCTAAACAAAGCCGCAGAGCGCCAATTTCTGGGACTCTAATTAATGTCTTTCCCTCACTCTTTAATGTCTGTGTCCTGCCTCTGTCCCTAACCGTCCATTCACACGACTCTTTCTTTTTTTTTTTTTTTTTTTTTTTTTTTTTTCTTTAAAGAACTTTACCCAGACATGTGGCCGAATTGTAAACCTGCTGCCCATCCTGAGAGTACAGGAGGCGTACGCGGAACTATCCATTCAGTCTTGTTGTTGGAGGGGCTTTGCTCATAAGCCGATCGATCCTTGAATCCCCAAGATCGAGGATTGAAGGTCGCGTATTCGACACAGTTGTACAAAAGATCAGGTCCAGGATGTCCATTTGATGTCCAATGCCGCTTAAGATCGATTATTTTTTGTTCTAAATCCTCAAAAGGTTGTTGAATCGAGGATGTGGGTGTACTAAGTGTGCTGGCATTGGAAGAGGTGATGATAGAGCTCGGGCTGGGGATTGAAGGACTAGGCAAGGCTGTCGCACGGACAGAGCTAGTTGCTGTCGACATTTAACGCCAGAATAAGGAGGAAAAAAAAGGTTTTTTTTTTTTTTTTTGAAAGTGTTTGATTGTTTGTAATCTCTTTCTTGCCGGGTAGAGTGATTGTGGGTTGCCCTGCGGCGGGTCGAGATAGCGCCGTATGCTGCTGCCAGCAAGCGTTGGTCCAACCTTGCAGTTTCAATGGACTATGCAGTTTACTGTATGATGGAGGTAGACTGACAAAGGCGCTATTATGTATACAATTGTGTGCATTCACTTTACTTCACTCACGCTGGTGAATAGAAAAGTAGGAAAGTAGGAAAGTAGGAAAGTAGGAAAGTAGGAAAGTAGGAAAGTAGGAAAGTAGGAAAGTAGAAAAGTAGGAAAGTAGGAAAAAAAAAAAAAAAAAAAAAAAAAAAGGTCAGAGAGTGAATGAGAATGAAAATGAGTCAAGTACACTAGAGAATCAACTCCTTGTTCAACCTGTGCGATGCAGAGGAGTAGGTGGTGCCTGCGCGGAGAAAACAAGAGAACAAGAGGTGTGAAAGAGAGGGAGAAGGTGACTATAAAAAGAAGGTGAACACAGAACAAGCCAGACAGAACACACAGACAGATGTGATAAATGAGAATTCGCGCGGCGGAACCAAAAAAAAAAAAAAAAAAAAAAAAAAAAGTGAGAGAATGAAGTTGAACACAGATGGAATGGAATAGAATGGAGAGAATGAACAGACGGATGCACGGATCAGTTAATTATGATTGTCAAGACAAGACAAGACAAGACAACAAGAAAGAACAAAGAAAGAGAGAAGAGAAATAAGAAATAAGATGCAATAATAAGATAAATATAATACATCCAATTGATAAAATTATAATGATCAATTTAGACTGGATAGTGGAGAGGCATGCGGGAAAGGATGCATGAGAAGTATAAAACAGAAAGCCTTTTCAAAAGATGTGAGGAGATCGAAAGGAAAAAAAAGGAAAAGTCAAGACAAGACAAGGTTAGGCAAAACAAGGCAAGGCAAGACAATATCGATACTGATGTTGACGTTGAAATTGATATGGTATTGATGTGTTAGTTATTCAAGGCACACACACATTTATGCACAACTTTCATTCCTCTTTCCATTCTCTCTTCTGATTGATGGATAAATTGCAATTAGAAGGGCTGAATATGAACGATGACAATGATTGTTATTCATTGTGGAAATTTGCTAATTCAATGGCGAACAGGCGTTCGATGGTATGACCCATTCATTGGACAGGACAAGCGGCTGTGATATTTTAGTAATTATCAAAGTGAGGTGAACAAGCCGACCTACTTTTCCAACTTTCCCCTTTCTCTCCCTGCTCACTCTTTCTACAGTCTCCTGTTCTTTCTCTTTTTTACTCTTTTTGATGAGATTGATGTGATGAACGGGGTTTCTCCGAGGGAAAAGAAGGGAAAGGAGAAGGGAGAGATTTGTTGCCAACAAACAATCTCAATCAATCAGTTCAAAAATAAAAAAAATAAAATAAAATAAAATACAGCTGCTCCATTGATACATGGAAAAGCACATTCACATCCACCTTTTCATTCCACATGAACTTCATTCCTCAACTCAAGAGTTTCATGAACGCGTCTTGTTGTAACATGTCTTTTTTTTTTTTTTTTTTTTTTCCTTCGCTGTTATATTGTTGGCTAATACTCTTGGACCTTTCTTTTTTTTTTTTTACCCTCACACACATTCTATTGTAGAAGATGTATTCTTACCAAAGGGTGAAAGTAAGGAAATAAAGTGTCGAAAAGAGAGAAGCGGAAGCAAGGATAGTCGAGGGAGATAAAAGTGAATAAGGTAGAGAAAGCAGTTCTCAATGGGGTTTTGTATAAGAGTGTCTTTTCTGGTAAATTTGACTTGATACGCCTCTAAAAATCAGCATCGCCCTGTCTGAAAGTGGGAAAAAGGGTGAAGAAATGAGAAATGACAATCAATAATTTGGAGCTGAATTAGAAATACCAGAAGGATCTCCTCCCTTCAGCCACTTCATTTTGCGTCCCTCCATCCTTTCCATCTTTTTTTTTTTTTTTTTTTTTTTTTTGGTTCTCTTCTATCAGACCAGGCACACCCTTTCTTATTTCGTTCATAATCAAGGCCTACCACATTGCCCCAAGTGTACATGTACTAGGGAGAAGAATAAGAATAAAGCAATGCAACTTTTTTTTTTTTTTTTTTTTTTTTTAAAAAAAAAAAATGTATTCATAAACGTCATTTGCATCTCCTCTGTACGCCACCACTACTCCACCTGATCCACCGCAAAGACGGTTTCGACTCATAAAATAAGACCAGAAGATATAACGCAGTTGACCCGTATTGCTGTTTTACATGCAAAATAAAAACGATCTAGACATTTACAGTTACGACTCAGGAACTATGGAGCCCCCTTGTTCGAAATGATATGTTACTTTTTGTAATGCTTCGGGTTTTCAGGGCGGCCGTGTGAACATTGGTACTGCATAATATAGCATGGCATGGCATGGCATTGCATAGTTTAACAGAGCATAGCATAGCATAGCATAGCATAACATAGCATGGCGCTCTTGCTGGCTAGCATTTTTTCCTCCTGTGTTACTTAACCTTTCCTCTCTCTTGGAAAGAGTGTTGTTGGCATCGTCCTGCTCATTTTGCCGGTGCGCAAATGCTCTCAAAAATTTAATCTGTGTTCCCATAAAAAAAGGCTTTCACAAATCAGTACAAAACAAGCCTCTGCAGCCATGTCTCACCTTGTTATCAATCATGTGCCTTTTTCTCTGTCAATGCTTGTTTATCTCTTTACCTGTTTACCTCAATGCATGCAGAGTATAAATGACGCAGAGACGGAAAAACTTGCTTAGCTGGAATAAGCTTTCAATAACGACGACGACGGTAATAAAAGCATAAAGGAAAGAGAATCTAAAGGCCAATCAACTTGTGTGTTTTTTCTTATTTTTTTTTCGTTCCCATGATGCATGAAAAGGGATTTGGTGGCAAAAAAAAATAAAACAAAATGTGTCCAGTACATTTTATACATTAATTTATTATGGATTCGAACATTAGACCATTGGGCCATGCAACTGAATGAACAATATTAACCTATCAATCTCTGCAGCTGCATGGTCTGACTTTTTGCCATCCTACAGACCCGCAGATAGCCTTGCTCGTTTATGATGCATAACATTCTGAATCCGAAAAACAAAAAAGATCGCGATGGTACCTCTGCACAATTACCGAAAGTGTATGCGCGAGTGCGCCTGTATCCTCGTCCATTGACATGTCGGTTTACCTGCAGGTCTTTCTGTTCGTTGTCTTACTTTGACTATGTAATGCTTGTTTGTTCACCTTGTCATCCATCAGTTTTTCGTTTGAGGTCAAATTGATATTGGAATGTTGACGCAAACATTGGCATACCCAACTGCCCGGTTGAGAATCTATTTTCTTAATGCATGGTAGGGATATTTTGACCTTTCACCTTGTCTCTGTTCTGTGCATAGAACCAAGGTCTTAAAAAAATCCTTCAACAGAAACCCTCAGTACCCCATTTTTCTTTATATGCATATACTCAACATTCTATTATTCCCCGTTTCCATGCATTGGGCCATGAATGTCCTTAGGTTTTTCGTTGAAGTTTTTTTTTTAAAAAAATATGTTATATTGTGCTTGTTCCTATCTTCGTTTTATCCCACAATAACAAACCTGCCAAAGCGGATAGATGTGATCGACAAGATCAACATTAAATTCTCGCTCTTTTATTCTCTCCCCTTCCCCCTACACTTCATCCCCTTTTCTATATTCTCGTCTTCTATCCCATCCTATTCACCTTTTCTTTTATTTGCTTTGCCCTTCAATAGTTTAGGATCGTCTTTTTTTTTTTTTTTTTTTTTTTTTTGCAACCGATATCAGCAGATTCTCTGTTCTCGTAAACAAAACCTTTCCTTCTATTCTTCCTTTCTTCCTTCCTTCCTTCTTTCTTTCTTTCTTTCTTTCTTTCTTCACTGCACGTCATGAACACTTCATTTATCTTTCATAATGGGCATGACCAAGACGCGCACTCAAAAACATCCTTACCCCCAACATCCCCTATTAGTCTCCGCCGCCTGAAACCCAATCTGATCACAACAACAACTAATAATAATAATAATGGTAGTATTAATAATAATAATGCTCTTATTCAATCCACAAATAACAGCGCCCATACCCCCTCTACTCCAAAAGGAAATCATGACCTCTACTCTATCAGCTCCGGTTCACGAGATTTCCTTTTCCCTGGTATCGGCTTGAGTCACCATGCTTCAGTATTCTCCACTTCTTATGATGCCTTCTTTTCAGACATGGCAGCAGATCTTGGGCCTGTGAATGATGATGACATGAATAACAGCATGGTCGACAGCGACAGCAAAAACAAAGAGCATGACTTTGCTGGTGACCATCATCCCAATAATAGTCTCGTTGGTACGAACCTTAGAAAATCCAACCCTGTTGACAATAACCGACTTCGCTATGGAAGGCCTAGCAACGATAATGATAGTAGTGGTGGTAGTTACGAAGGCCGCTATTATGAGCATAATGAGCCCATACGCCAACGGCAACAGCATTACTGCCAAAATCAAGACCAACATCGGCATCAACATTATCAGCACCCGCACTCTCCTGTGATCGAGCCCACTATCCTGGCTGGGTATCATCAATACAATCCCACTCATTCCGATCACTTTTTTCTTCATAACAAAAGTAATCAATCTCCATTGGCCTTAGAAGTCAATCCGTTGTCTTCTCCACTTCTGGTCAGACAACAACAGCAGCAGCAGTACTCTTTCTGTTCGGGATTGGGTCATACTATGGATATGGACAACGAAGGCGACGAGATCGTCATTAAGGAAATGAAGGTTTCATCAGATGAAGAAAATGGGGACTTAAAAAACGATATAGAAGAGGAGGAGCAAAAAAGGGAAGGTTGGGATGATGGAGGTCATGAGTTTTCGACTCGAGGCATAAAGGTAGAAGATGGCCAAGAAGACGAAGAAGGAGAAGAAGTGGACAATGTAGAAAGACCCCGTTCTGATAGGAAACGCAAAAGTTCATGGAGGCATCAACAGCAATTATCTATCACCAACACTGTTTCGACTGAAGGCTCCAAGGTGGAGGATGAAGTGCGAGAAGACCATGAAAACGCTCGCGCTGCTCATACACGTCCCGCAAGGTCTGAGCGCGCAGAACGTGAAAGAAAAAGTAAACGCCGAAAGAAAACTGCCCACGCGTCTTCTATAGACTCTATGTCAGCTACAAAGGGTCACAAATTATCGCTTGGACTGAGCACATCTCCGAATCAGGACTTAGATAGCCTATGGTCAATCTCGCTTCCGGAACAACGTCAATACCATCCTTCGCCTCATCCTTCCTCTTCCTCTTTGGACATCTCATCCTCCCCTTATATCAATGGACCTAACGGTTCCTCTCTGCTGTATGACCAAAAAGACGGTACCAGTGCTCATATGACTTTCGCCGCCACCACTACCACCACATCCTTAAATAACGGTTGTAGTAGCAACAGCTTTATTACTAAGCAACAGTTTTTTATACTTGCGGAAGAATATTTGCTTTCACTCTCGCCTAAAAAACGAGAGAAGGCCCTTCTAACTAACTCTATGTATCAAAAGATCCTCATGGTTTTGATTCAGCCCAAGAACACTCAAGTCTCCACAGCTCAGTTCCGTTTCTGGGCCAAGAAAATGTTTACTCTTTCCACTACCTCAACTCATCATGTTGTCTGTCATGGAGGCAAGCCCGTCGCCACCAAAGAATGCCTCTATGACGTTCTTATCTATTGCCATCGAAAGAGTTCTCATGGTGGAAGAGACAAGACCTCTGCTGAGGTATATTGCTTTTTTTTTTTTTTTTTTTTTTTTTTTTGTTTTCTTCTTCATGGTAAAACAAAAACAATAATACTAGCAAGGTGGGAGTGATATTAGTCCTCTTTCCTTCCCCTATCTAAGAACGCGTCTTTGTTGCTTTTTTTTTTTTTTTTTTTATAATCCTAGGTTCGACAACATTATTCTTGGGTCCCAAAGGAACTCATTGCCCGGTTTGTAAAACACTGTCCTTTGTGTCAAAGTCGACGTAGCACACAACAGCGTCCATGTATCAACACTCGTTCCGTTATCACATCATCATTAGCTATTTCGCCCACTATTTCTCCCTCCCCTTCTCCTTCCCCTTCCTCTCCTCCCACTTTATTAACGTCGTCATCCTCTCCTTCATCTCCGACATCATTGACCAAAAGTCAAGCCGCGCATGAACAGCAACCACAATATCTTCAGCCTCAACAGCAATACCAGCACCAGCAATGTCATGGTCTGTCTCTTCCTAATCAACATTATGCTACACTTTATAACCACCCTCATCTTGCTCAGCACCAACACCAACACCAAATCCAGCTCCAGTTCCAGCTCCAGCTCCAGCTCCAGCATCAGAATCAGCAGCAGAATCAGCAGCAACAATTTGCCTATCTAAATCAAGCAGGCTATAGTCACTTTCCCGCAGAGGCCAACGCTCAGATCAGTACAGCTGAGCGCATACAAATCGATAGTGATTATGATCGTGACGATAATGATAATGTTTATGGTAATGAGGGTCGGAACAGCAGTGAAGGCGAAGAGGGTATATGTGAAGGAACAGAGGAAGACTATGAAGGAAAAAGAAAGGATATCGATCAACAACATCAACCTGGGGATCTTACAATAGGAATGGGTACAGACGAAGTAGACTCAAGGATAGGGGCTTTGAGTATTTCTTCAGATCATTGCAATCATGGCTTTATCCTCAAGCATTCTAATGGCGCTATAATGCAGAGCGGTATAGCCAGTATACCACACCCTTCATTCCCTTCTTCTTCTCCGTCAAGACTTTTAAATAATTCCCAGCACCATTCGTTTCCTGGACCATTTTATCATAATTATCATCATCACACAACCACAGCAACACCTGATATGGTCCCTGTCGCCGTGCACCCCAATGGCCATATTCTTCACGCTCGACATCCCATCCACAATCGAGCCAGAATCTTGGGTCTTGTGAATGCTGGTCACAACAATGATGGTAACAACAGTTTCAATGCCAAGACAAACAATACTGATACCAATAACAATAGCAGTGGCAACAGTTATAGCAGTAATAACATCATGAACCATCATAACCATCTGTCCTCCGTTACAACAACAACCGCGGCGACACCCTTATCAATACCAATTAATTTGTCTCATGAAATGGAAACATCACAGGATGATAATCTACAGAACCCATTACTTTTATCATCACCCTTTCATCTTGCTTCGAGTCATCGCCATCAACACCCTCAACTTCGTTCACGACAGCACTTTCACCAAAAATTTATCCTCAGCAACACATTGAACGCTCAAGATTCTCACTCTATCGAAGGGCGGGTTGTTGTGGCTGGGATTGATGAGGATGAAGGCGATGATGGTGATATTGAAAGAGAAAATGAAGAGTGATAATAACGACGATGACTATAACAACCAAAGTCAACAGGAGAATTGGGCTTCTTGTTACCCAAGAAATGTAATATGTGTGGATTTAGTGATCCTCATAGGACTCATTCTAGTCTCTCTCAAGATTTGTCCTCTACTAGTAGATGAGCTATGAAATTATGTTTACGATTACGACTCTTCATGTCTATCAGTAAAAATTCTATGTCAAAATTATAATTTTTTATTGCACTAAAGACGTTAGCACATGTGCGCTAGAGGTGGACAACCAGGTCAACAGATTTTTTTTTTTTTTTTTTTTTTTTGCTTTTCTTTCTCTTGAACTTTTTCTTCAAACACCGTATTCCTTAAGCTCCTTCAACAGGTATTTCGATTCATCTATCCAATTGACAGGCGTTGCGGAAAGGATTGTGTAACGCATCTTGGCCTCATCGCCATATGTCTCCTGCTTGGCTCGGCATTTGAACACATATGATTTGAATGTAGCCTTGTCGAATATGGGCTTAATTTCATGTGGATTCTTGACTAAATCTCCTGCCGGGCGTCCAGTGATGATTTGACCTGCATCATTAAATGCCTGTAGCCATGCATGAGCTGTGTGGTCGGAAGCACTCACACCCATGACGTATCGGTATTCAGGTTCCGGATGCGTACGGTTGCATTTTTCGCAACGCCAAGCATTGGGACCATCCTCGATGACCTTCTTGTTGCAGTTGGGTGTTGGACACGCTGGATATTGGAATGTATTGTCGGATTTACTCATCATCACAATTGTAGCTTTTGTCTCAAAGTAGAGTTGCTGCGTGGGGTCCATATTACTACTGGCTTGTTTGACCTCCTCCAGAGTCATCCGAGGCGCATTATTTGACTTGAACTCAGACATGTGTGAATGGAATGACACTGACTGTCCATTCTGATCAAACCAATTTCGAAGCTTGAATGCCTCTGTGATCTCAGGATTGACCTTGTATGAACTGCCTCCAAAAGCATTAAGCGATTTCCCTATTAGTTTAGAATTGAAAAATTGGCATCAAATTAATAATAGCTGGGCAGTATTTATATTGCGAAGCTAAAAACCAAGCGATACTGTCCTTACCACCATAGTCACTGACGGTAACGCCCTTAAAAGCAATCACCGGGTTGGACCCCGTGACAGCGAATGACTCAGCCTGGTTACCCCATAGCGTAAGGCGAGTAGTGAATCCGGTATTATCAACCAGAGTCAAATCCCGCTTAATAACTGGACGATTCGTTTTTTGTGAGACGCTGTGAGTAACTTCACCAATCTCCTTGACAATCGCCACAACGTCTATGGTTTCCTTCTCTTGCACATCAGAAAGTGCTGACAGATCCACGAACTTGTAACGCATTGCTGGTACATGATCGGATTCAGGTGCCTAAAAATATCAAGAAAGAAACATGCCATGTCCTCGTGAGAAGCAAGTACAGCATCCTGACATCAACTACTCGGAAAACCTAATGAATCATAGATTAAGCTTGCTTACAGGGATGATCTGAGTTTCACGCTGCAAAATCAGTTCATAATCGTTCTTGACATTAGAGAACTGTTTGTTGGCATAATTCACCTTGGCATTTGACAAAAAGTAGACCTTGCCCTCTTCGATAACGTTGTAAAACTCATCGACCTGATGGGTGAAGGCAGTAGCTTTGATCTCGCCCTACATCAGTATCCAGTTGTTATATTAGCCTATTAGTGAGTCGCTTCTCCTTTACTTCTTCTTTATCCTCACTAATTACGAAATTGGCCATACTGAACCATGTATGTTGCATAGTGTGCGCTCTAACTTACGCTCTCGTCCATCAAAGTCATGCTAAAAAGTTTCCCCTCATTGCTACCTGGCTTACTCCAGGTTTTTATCTCCGACTTCTGTGTGACGCGAGCCATAATTGTCCATCTGTTCTGGTAAGGATTGAGGGAGCTAATAGGGAAAACAGGACCACCGCTTGGAGAGACGAGCACTTGTTGCTGTTGTTGTTGCTGCTGTTGCTGTTGCTGTTGCTGTTGCTGTTGATGCTGGAAAGGATTGTTCATCTGCTGGTTCTGATTTTGTTGTTGCTGTTGTTGTTGGGCTGTTCCTGATGCAGCTTTGTTCTGCAGTGGGTTACTTGCGTTGGGATCGATAGGTGCCTAGAATTTGCATGAATAGTATGCAGTATGTAGGGAAGCAGCTTAATGACCTTGCTCGTAAGATGTTCAATCGCTATGTCACGCTTTATCAAGAGGAGGGCTAAAAGACTTACGGGTTCTCCGATCTTGTTCACAATTCCAAAGCTGTCGAGAATATCCAACTCTACAGCAAGAATGAGCCTTAGGCGAATACAAGGCAGAGTGCTTATGTTAGCGTTGAGAATAAAAAGGATTGCGTCCATAAGCAGATGAGCTACAAGGTTTGTCGCTAAAAGGATATAAAATATACATACTTTCTTCCAGCGACGGGCTTAAGTGAGTGCTTTTTAAGCTTAACAATAGCATACTTTGGCATTGCTCCACTTTCAACAAGAGGATTGAGCGAGGTGCCAAGAATACCTATGATAAGATATGGTTTTTTTTTAGTGGCAAAACAAACCAAATAAGAAGTTTCTTCCTTGACCTAAAGTTTACATATTAGGAATAAAGGCTGGCTTATTCGTTACCCTGCAAAAAGTGAGATCCATCAGAGAACAGCGCTCTATCAAGGAACCAACAATAACAAATGTCAATATTCAATATTAAATCTCAAATATCCTATTTGCCACCAAAAAATAGTATAGTAACAGTATTGAAATAAAGTGACCTACCTGTAGCGGACAGGTACATTAGGGAGATCCTGATGCATAGGCTTGGTGTTCAGGACCTGTAGAATGGGGGCGGGACATGGTTCCTCATTAAAGATTGCTTGAATAGCATTGGGTGTGCAAGGGTTTGTCATCGTGTAATAGTGGCGTTGGTGTGAATGAGAGAAAAGCAGTGTTTTCAAAAAAAACGCGTTGGTTATCCGTTATTCGGATGACAGTCACTTAATTAAATCATGTGATATGTGGCTTAGATTTATCATCCGCAGTAACAACATGGGTACATGAATTTTGCACGTAGACTAATTAGAATAGTGTTTGTTAATAGTGCAATAGTGCATTAGTGCACGAGGCACACTATCTGACTGCCTCGTGCTGTATGAAAAGCGTCTGTCTTTCAGAAAAAATTTTTCCACCCTCTTTGCTTCTCTCCATCTCTCATTAGACAATCCGAGTTCTTTAAGAAAAGGAACTCTCTTTGTCTACATTTAAAAAAAAGTAAAAAAAAATCATGTCTGCCCGGTAAGATCATCCCCTCCTCATCTGTTCAATCCTCTGATCGTTTTAATCTCGGCATCGACAAATTTGTGCATTCCAGAGAAACCAAAGTAAAGTGGGAAGGATCCCACTAAGCAGCTAATCCTTCAGTTGAAGGATTTGACTATAGGACAATCAGAATGAGATGGATCATTTAACTTGTGACTCTATCCCCGGCAACATCTTGTTGGTCATTGAATGGATGCGACCATCATAAGACAATAGCATGAGATGGATCATTTGTCCTTTTTTTCTCTCTCCCCCTGCAAGACATGATCCCTGATATCTGTTCTGCGAGACATACCTTTGCCTATTTTTTCTGTGTGCGAGTGCCGCAGCTCTGCATATCTATTATTACCACCTTGCTCCCTATCATGCGGGGATTCTAACACTTCACATCCTTTACTACTCTTACATCGGCGACCAACAACAACGGTTCTAACCTTTTATTTTTATTTCTCTTTCCAACATTCATGATACAATAGCGACGAGACTTCTGGTCTCGAACTTGACCAGAATGAGATTGAGGTAAGGCTTTTCTTTTTTATCAAGATTAAAATGGATATTTTATTCTTGAATAATATCTTTGACCATTTGTCCCTGTGGCATGAAATATGGGTAAAGCACTAAACATTTGTACTATGTATCCTTTTCTTTCAATGAAATAAATAGTCCAACTGGGATGAGGTTGTTGACAACTTCGACAACATGAACCTCTCCTCCGACTTGCTTCGTGGTATTTACGCCTATGGGTATGTTAACACTGATCTTCAAGGATGACCGAATTATGGGTTGTCAGTGAGCCCTTGTGATCGCAAGATTTACTTTTATGCTCACAGTGTGCTAAAATGGCTTTTTTTTTTTTTTTTTTTTTTTTTCCTCTTGTGTCATCCGTTTTCTCCTTTGAATTATCCCAAAATAGTTTCGAACGTCCTTCGACCATTCAGCAGCGTGCCATTCTTCCCGTTATCAAGGGACATGACGTCATTGCTCAGGCCCAATCCGGTACCGGTAAGACCGCCACTTTCTCGATCTCTGCCCTTCAAAAATTGGATACTTCCATCACCCAGTGCCAAGCCCTTATCCTCGCCCCTACCCGCGAGTTGGCTCAGCAGATCCAGAAGGTCGTCATTGCCCTTGGTGACTTTATGAAGATTCAATGCCACGCCTGCATTGGTGGTACCAATGTTCGTGAGGATATGAAGACCCTTCAAGATGGTGTTCAAGTTGTCGTCGGTACTCCCGGTCGTGTCTTTGACATGATTAACCGTGGCGCCCTCAAGACCGACCACATGAAGATGTTTATCCTTGACGAGGCTGATGAGATGTTGTCCCGTGGTTTCAAGGATCAGATCTATGACGTTTTCCAGCGTCTTCCCCCTAGCACTCAGGTTGTCCTTTTGTCTGCTACCATGCCCACTGAGGTCATGGAGGTTACCACCAAGTTCATGCGTGATCCCATCCGTATTTTGGTCAAGAAGGACGAGTTGACCCTCGAGGGTATCAAGCAGTTTTACGTTGCAGTTGAGAAGGAGGAATGGAAACTCGACACTTTGTGCGATCTTTACGAAACCGTCACTATCACTCAGGCTGTCATCTTCTGCAACACTCGCAGAAAGGTCGACTGGTTGACCGAAAAACTCACTGCCCGTGAGTTCACTGTGTCAGCCATGCACGGAGACATGGAACAGCAACAGCGTGAGGTCATCATGAAGGAGTTCCGCTCAGGTTCTTCTCGTGTATTGATTGCCACTGATTTGTTGGCTCGTGGTATCGATGTCCAACAGGTCTCTTTGGTCATCAATTACGATCTTCCCTCTAACAAGGAGAACTACATTCATCGTATCGGTCGTGGTGGTCGTTTCGGTCGTAAGGGTGTTGCTATTAACTTTGTTACCGCTGATGACACTCGTATGCTCCGTGAGATTGAGCAATTCTACTCTACTCAGATCCTTGAGATGCCCATGAACGTCGCTGATCTTATTTAAAATAATCGCGATGTTGTGTGTGGAAAAGAGAAGAAAAAACTAAAGAAAAGAGGGGGCCTGCTTTTCTTTTTTTTTTTGCCTTTTTTTTCTTTTTCAACGAAAACGTAATAATGTATGTCTCTCATTAGGAAAAAGAAATAAATCAATACATCTTTTGCATTCTTATCTTTTGAACATTGTGTACTGAACCATGTTATGATTAATATAAAGCAATGTGGTTGTTTGCTAACAGCTTTTTTTTTTTTTATTTGTTCATTTTTTCTATTTGTCATTCCTACTGATACATGTTAATTTAGGCTTGTTATAAATTGCAAAATAAATTTTCTGAAATGGAAAAAAAAAAAAAAAAAAATCTATTGATGAAATGTTGCTCAGCTAAAGTTCGGGTCGTTGGAAGGCTCGACCGATGTGTAGTCGCATTGAAGGACATTATGCTCCATAGAGCCACAGTACAGACATGTATGCATGTAAGGGCATGCACTTTTGTTGGCTAAAAAGCGACAGCCCTTAGGCGCTATATTGAACGATAAGCAGGGTCGGATAACAACCATGGTAGTCTGTTGAACTCCTGCTCCATTTGCCCCAGCTGCCAATGACGTTCCTGCAGCCTCTGTTGATCCTGTAGATGTTGTTGTGCCAGATGAAGAGTTAGAGGAGACTACCCCTATCAGAGTTGAGTCTGCTTGACGTTTCCTAGGAGGTTGATCTGAATCTTTCAGAGGATCGGTCGCCGCACCACTATCCTCATTGGCATTAGTTTGAGGCCCATCATATCCAGACTTGCGTTTTCTTGGCGATATTTCTTCAGCCAAGGAACCCTGCTGATCTGACAATGAGAATCTGCGACCACTCTCTGCAAGTCTTGCCAAAGCAAGAGCAGCAGCCGAGGTACCAGTAGGCGTAGATTCTGCCCCTGCCACTACCCTAGATTCTGTCCCTTGCTTTGAAATATTTCTAGGCTGCAGTTTTGGTGGAACAACCACTGCAGTGGCTGATCCTGCGGCAGCAGAAGTTGAGAGTGTGCTAAGTCTTGAAATAAGTTCCTCTGTCGCAAGCATCATCCTTCGAATCTCTGGTAATTGATGTTGTTCTAAGCTTCGCTTCATCTCATGATGCATCCGACTCATCTTGAGTTCTAGCTCAATCTGTGCTCCTAGGTAATTTAATCGGGCATCTGAGTCCAAGACCTTGGAAGTAATTGCCTCTAGTTGGTTCGAAACCAAAGCGTATCGCTGTTGCAGCTGTTGAAGATCAACGGTGCAGCGGTCAATAACTTCAAAGGCCAGGGACATGTCGCTCCTACCGACCTCCCCATGTGTTGTTGGAATCATGTTTAGACCATTACTGCTGAAGACTGGCGCAGCTATAGGCCGTTCATTGGTGGCATAGTTTCCAATTCCACGCCCAGTTGCCGAGTAACTAGGAAATGCTGCAGCAGATATACTCGTATTATATCCGCCAGATGTAGATAAACCGAGGTTATTAGCCCGATTAGCTGCAGAGAAGATGATGGGCGAGCTGATATTGTGTTGCAGTCTGCTTGCAGATGAAAAGAGGATTGGAGAGTCGTCCCGCACAGGCTTATCCATTGCATTCTTATCCTCTAAATTCCCTGTACTTTTGTACTGTGGCTGTTCTTGCTGCTGTTGCTGTTGCTGTTGCTGTTGCTGTTGCTGTTGTTGTTGTTGTTGTTGTTGCTGTTGTTGTTCTTGTTCTTGTTCTTGTTGTTGTTGTTGTTGCTGTTGCTGTTGCTGTTGTTGATGTTGATGTTGCTGTTGTTGCTGTTGCTGTTGCTGTTGTTGTTGTTGCTGCTGTTGTTGTTGTTGTTGTTGATGCTGTTGCTGTTGCTGTAGCCTGCTTGCTGATGAGAAGAGAATGGGCTCCTCATCCTTCACAAGCGCAGATTCAGCGGCTATCGAAGATGGTTGCGGATGCTGCTGCTGCCGCGGTTCCGCGTGTGCTCCATCCAACTTCGCTTGCATACGATTGGCTGCTGAAAATATTATAAGAGAATCATCAGATGCGATAGATTTAGCGATCATGCCCGCATCAGACTTACTAGCCACACGAGAGGCTTCAATGTCTACGGAGGAAGCGCTCATGTGCTCACGATCAAGTAATCTATCACGGTTATTATCAGAGATCACCTCTGACGCCTTCTCCCGTGCAGCTTCTGCCAACCGTTCGTTATTCTTATTAGACTTCCAGTCTATGTTGTTCGTAGCGCTCTTATCAAACGTTTGATCACCACGTCGGTCAGTCATTCGATCAGACTGTCGGTCAGTCCTCCACTGGCTGTCTCGATCATTTCCTCGATCATTTCCTCGATCATTTGCTCGATCGTTTGTTCGATCGTTTGTTCGATCATTTCCTCGATCACTTCCTCGATCACTTCCTCGATCATTTCCTCTGTCGTTTGTCCTGTCTGTCAGTCTATCACTTGTTCTATCGATTGCTCTATATATCCCGCGATCATAATTTCGATCACTTCCTCGTTCATAACGATCAGTTCCACGGTCATATCCTCTTTCACTGTCCCTATAGCCCCCTCTATCTGCTCCATATTCATATCCGCGATCTCTGTCATAGACCCTGTCTACCACTCTGTCTCTTTCCCGATCTGCATTTCGCTCTAATGCGCGATACGAAGTCCTATCAAAGTTCCTATTATACTCAAATGCCCTCTCATTTTCTCGTGCCTTGTCCAATTGATTAGGTCTATCTCTATCCACTTCCAAATCATATCTGCCTGATAATTTGGAATCTCCTGCTGATTTAAGCGCATGTGATCCTGGTACTGTTTCCCTGCTGTTGAAAGTAGGTGCTTTACCTCCGGATGAAAAATCTGCAGAACCTGCAGATCTTTCTCCGCGAACAGCACTAAGACTCAAACCACTGTTTAATTCATTTGAATCATTCCCAGATTTTTTCCGCTTAGGTCCTGGGGACAATTGATCATGTGAGTCAGATGTCTTCCTTAATGTCGTCAAATTAATTGGGCTTGTGACTTGGTTCCGTCTACTATCATCCGTCCCATTATTGTTTCCACTATGTCTTTGAAATCCATGTTCTTTTGCAGAATCTCCGCTCTTGTTCATAGCATCATCTTTGCGGGCCATGGCGGCGACCTTTTGTCTAAGCCGCTCTTCCTGTCTTAAGCGTTCTTCCTGTGTACTGATACCCACAGCTCCTCGACTACTTGTGTCAGATGCCGGACTTCCTCCGGTTTTGGTATGAACAGTAGGACTAGCTAGAGGTGTCCTCGAAGTAGGAGTGGCTAACTGAGTGTTAACCGTCATCGCTGACTTTGAAGCAACGTTATTATTAACTGCAACTAATTTCAGCCCAGGCGCGCCGGAGACTCCACTGCCTTTTGGCGATGGCGAAGGCTCGGGATTCTTTGGGTTCGCATCAGGTGCGTTAGCAAGTGGATTGGTGTTATTGGTGCTCATCCTAGCAGAAGGACGCACTGAAGTTGATGAGTCAACCGCAGGTTGTGTTCCTGAAGCAGAAGAAGCAGAAACATTGACCAAAGGTGAATAGGTAGTCAAGTTGTCGGATCCACGATCGTGGATCGGGCCACGGATCTCAGCAGAAAGAGCACTGTTCGCTGCCATGCTGCCGTGATCCTCATGTTGAGTGACTTTACCAGCCAAGGTGTTTTCCGGATCACGTTTTGGCATAGTAGCACTAGTATATGAGATATCCTGACGGAAACTCGAAGTACTAGTATCGTCTCGAGCATTATTTGTCTCGTTTATAGCTAATCATGCCAAATGAAGGACGGTTGAGCCCAATCTGATTAGAACAGCGCAGTGCATGATGTAAACAGGAGGGAAAAAATAGAGCCAAAGAACCTATGTTTTCTTTTGTCTTCTTCTTTGTAGTTACCTTGCTCAGTTTTTGTGTTCGCCTCAGACGTCGGAGCAGATGTCAAGCCCTTATAAGGTTGTTTAGAGTCAGCATGTTAATGACGATGTTATAGTGCGGAAGCATAGCTTGCTGTGTGTGGGAAAATGCAGAGAACATCACTTTGGATGATGATACATTTTCTGTTATATTAAAGCTTCCCTAAACCTTTACCTTATTATCGATACCAGAGTTGATAGCATTTTCTGTTTGGCTACTATTGCCGTTACTGTTGGTGGCAGTATCGATATTGTTAATGCCATGAGACGCACCTGCACGTTGACTAATTAATAACTCACGCAAACTTCCTGCTTCCATTGATACATCTCTCTCGCGATTCCGTTCAATGTCTCCAGTGAGTTCATATCCTCGATGTGGTCGTTCCGGGTTCGCTAGATGAAACTGGATATGGGGTTCAGAGTTTCGGCATTCTCGTGGCGCCGAAGGTGGAGGTCCACGCTGAATGTTGCTGAAGTTCGAATCCTCACGGTATCCGCGTTGGTATTGTGGATCAGAACCTTGCGGGCTGTTTCCTGGCATTAATGAAGAATCATGGCTATGCTGCTGCTGTTGCTGCTGCTGCTGCTGCTGCTGGTGTTGATACTGGTGTTGTTGCGTCTGATGCTGTTGATGCTGCTGCTGGTTATTATTATGGTGTTGGTTTGGATAGCTACCAGATGAGGCTTCTTGCCTTATAGATTGTAAAGATAGGCCTTGCTCGAGATTCGACTGAGAAGGTGCATCGGTAAAATTGTATCCCGACCGATAGTGGTCCCGATGATCCCGGTTTCCATAATAGCCTGTATGGTTTGACCTCAAAGAGCGAGTGTCAGAGTGTGTTGAAGAAGAGGCCCTGTGGCTTCGAATGGCCATCTGACGTTGACGCAGCATGTCCTTGAATGCAGTCTTTTTGTTGGAATTCGCATGGTCCTCTGGTGGTCCGCCAGATGAGCTCCCTGAAGGTGTATATGGTGGGTCTGCGCGAGGAGAGTAGCCTCGATTCACAGACAAGTGCCGATCCATGTTGAGTTGAGATTAGTGCCAATCAATGTGACTCTTCGTCCTTTGCGGAAGAAAGAAAAAAATGACTGGAGTATGAGAAACCTTTTTTTTAAAGTTCGTACGATGTAATCATATTCTTATACGTATAGAGTCATGGGACCAGGAGGGATTGTTCCCACCCCTTCCTGCACGGATGCTGGTTGCTTTACATAATTTATTTAATTTGATGATATCATTCATTCCTAAAATTGAGAAAGAGGCGTGCACAAAATCCACTGGCACGCAGAGCGTTTGCAAGATACTGTTGGTTTTAGTTTTAGTCACGTGTAGAGGGTTCGCCACCAACTATTTAACGAGCAACAGCTCAGGAAAATCTGGCTCCTTGTTCCTTATTTTTACACAAGAGCCATTTGAGTACTGACTGTTCTCGTCCAGGTAAAGAGCCCTCACAACGTTCGTCGTTAGTAGCCATAGATCATTAAAGGTTCCTTATTTTTACACAAGAGCCATTTGAGTACTGACTGTTCTCGTCCAGTCTTCGAGTAGTGTGTGTGTGTTCTTTTATTGTGTTAGAATTATTTATCTATCAGCTGGAAGTGACCGGCTTCATAATCCACCAAAACGACCTAAATCTCCTACCACATCTGCCCCTAAATTTTGCAACAATACCAAAGCAGTAATTAACAACAACGCTTCAAGTCTGTTTATTTATTCATCATCTTCAAATCTATCCTGTAGTTGTACATCTCAATTATCGACTATCGGTTATCGAGATCGATGCGCAAGAGAATACAATAATACGACTTGCCTTTCACGTAATTGAGGGATTGATATCTCTGACTTCTCGCCCTTCTCCATCCTATCTTTCGCGGATACATTTTACCTATTAAACTCTGAATCATGGGAAGCAGATTAATCTAGACATGGCACTTCTGGGGACACAACTCTTCCGCTATAATGCAAAAGCAAGTTGGAGACATTTTATGATTAGATGATGTGATCATGAACGATACATGTATTTCAATCCAATTGTGCTTAATGAGATACAGATTACCGATCATGACAAGCCATTGAATGCCTGCAAGCTTCATCGATTAATACCTACACTGACGATCACCGTGTAAAAAAAAGAAAAGAAAAGAAAAGAAAAAGAAATCAGCACCTACTCCCAATATCAGTTTTTTTTTTTTTTTGTAAAGGACAGGCAAAAAATAAGGCTATTGCCTCCTTCCTTCAAAATTTTTTTGCAGGGGTACTATGGTTGAACCTATCCAAGATGATGCTGGGGACATATTCTGATCGACCCAACACCTACTAGATGACCCGACCTCTGAACGGATGATTACTACGCAGCACATTCAAAAATATCAAGAACTGTCTGTATCACAATCTTGTTTATTTAGCAAGTAACACTGATAAGAAAGAGAAAAATGATCCGCCTTTGAGGGATGGGAGCCAAAAGCGTACAATTGAGCAAGATAAGGGATGAAGTATATGAAGTACCGAGGGTAAATTAAAGAAAAAAAGACTGATAATACATATTATGAAGGGTATTTTGAAGATGGGGTACGATAACAGAGTAGGTGCATCTAGGACACTGCTGGCGGGGTCGATTATAAAGTACAGTCATGCTTACAAAAAAAAAAAAAAAAAAAAAGAAGAGAAAAAATACAGTGAATAGACAAAGAAATGAAAGGGAAAGGAAAAAAGGAAGTGAAATAAAAAGGGGTCCAGAGGTAGTAAAAGCTCATGAAAGACAATCATCTTGATCTTTACCAGACGCGATCCTCTATGCCAAAATAATCGGGTGCCTCGTCATCTTCATCAGCGCCGCTGCGGCGGGCCAAAGCGCGGTAGGGTAGTGACTGGAGCTTAGTCTTGATAGCTGCATGGCAGGGATTGTGAATGTGCCTTATTGTAGGCACAATAATGAATGCTTGACTATCATCCACCAAATGTGAGCTCTCTTCTCCAGATGGGATGCTCCCCATGGAAACCACGCAAGTAGAAGGTCGATCGACGCTAAGATCCACCTCATTAGCGTCAACCGAACATTGGCGCATACTTTTAAGTATCCTTCGGCGATTGGCGTTTTGTTCGAGGCGGCCAGATGTACCTTGATTGCTTAATAGATCTGAGAGGAGAGAGCGACGAGTAACACTGACGAAGGAAGGGACAGCAAGCTTTAAGAGAAAGAAAGATTTCGAAAAGGGATGGGTAGAGGCGGGGTTAGAAGGCTGTTGTGCATTGTGATGTGAATATGGATTCAAACTAGGTCATGAATTTGTAGAATTCCTCTTCTGCCGCTGATGCTCGGGATAGGTGTAGTGCTATAAAGCTATTCTTTGTAGTCGAGCAAACTACAACAGCTAGACTGCACAATGACACGTTATATTGGTGATATAAATGCACAGTTGCTCTCGGGAAGGCCAGTTGCGAAGATTGTGATACCAATGTCCCATCGAGAGCGACGGGAAGTAAGCTAGCTTGCGCATGTGTGCCTTTGCTTCTAACGTAGTAAGGATGTCGTAACCCACTGTCCGTGTGTGTATATTGTCGACCTCAATTATTCTGTGCATGTGCTGAATATCCATTCTTTGTCATTGGCAGTGACACAGGTACAGATAGGGATTTTAGATGGAAGGTTGGTTGTCGAAAATAGACAATGTGGAAGATACAAGTATAAAGAGGGATAGCTACGCTTCATACGCAATTCTGTGCATATCTTTACCTTCACAAGCCTTCCGTTCAATGGTCTAGATGCATCAGCTAATAGTGAAACGAAAATGGTACATTAGAACTTCGGGCAGACTATTCCTAGTAGGAAACTGTGGTTTTCGCAGAGAATACAAAACAACAATTCGACGCAAAAAGTCAATGGCGTACGCATGAAGCACGCTGTATCAAGAACATAAGCATGCTTGTTATTGTTGTTATTATTGTTGCAACTATTGTTGCATGTCTATGCTCAATCACTACCATTGTTAGCGACAATCACAGTTGTGCTCAAAATACGGTATGGAAACAATGGCTTACCATCAGTCTTGTGTTTAGCTCCCACAACTATTTCTGCAGTACTTGAGACATCCTTTGTCTTAATGCCTGCTTCTAACAGGCTCTTCTGGAGCAGCTCAATCGAAATAGCGCCTTCACTTCTACGCTTGACGTGTCGCGCTTGGTTAACAGGTGAGATTGATCCTTCTGCCGGACCAATCGCGTCATAGAAGTAACCATTAGAAGCATAATACGAAAGGCGGTTATAGTGTCCGTGGTGGGCTGCAATAGCCAAGCAGCTTACGGTGCGTCGGTGATAGCTGCCAGAACTTTATACGTTCATTCATGTAATTTTACGAGGCAGTATTAGGAGTGCGATCAAAAATAAGGGATGTCCTTCACTGTTTCTAGGATACCACTGCATTTTTGCTTTTTGTATTTTTACCTTTTACGCAGCTCAGTTGGGGCCTTGGCAAAGCAACCAAACTTGTGAAGACTCTGGGCACTTACAAGCATGCTGGGGTTGAATGAATAAAAGGAAGCGACGAGTTGCGAAGGCAAATGCTAAGTCGAGCAGATATACAAGCAGGAATAAAAATAAAACTGGCCAAATAGGTGAATGTTGAATGAAGTAATAAAGAAAAATGGGCTCGTTAGCGTATCAAGCTATTGTGAAAGGAAGCAATGGAGATAAGTCGAATATGCTTGGAACTGCGGATGAGAGCTGGAGTTGCCGTGTGAGCGTGTGGAAGGCTGCCCTTTTGGAGGTCTTTAGTTCATGGAAGTTTATCGGTAGGGAGGAACTACTGACGAAAGAGATTTTTGGGAATGAATGATGATTGTAAAAGAGGGGAGAGGAAGTACCTTATTTATGTGTTTTTGAAGAGGTTTTAAATGTTTGTGCTCAGATCATATAACTATTAGTGGGGGAATGAAGGGAGCCATCGAGTCGAAGCCAGGAGTACAAATAACCCAAAATGCTTGAAGGAAGGGATACAAGGCCGGGAAAGGGCCACCAGGCCATTAGTTCCCAGCAGGCAACCAAGTCACGCTGCCCTTTTATACTACGGCCTACAGGACAGGTTTCTGCATTCTTAGAGGTAAACGAGATTGCTTCACTCATGTGCACTCAACCGGACATTCACGCAAAGCGTCGCCAGCAATCACTAATGAAGGATTAAATCACCAAAAACTTAACAAGGACTATGCGAAATTACGTTGGATACTGAGTGATATTGAAGGATGTAAATATACCTCCGCAGGGAAGCAACTACAAGCGGGGCTAAAGGCAGCCGTTAAAAAGGGGGATTTCTGTGTGCCTTATGTTTCCTTGTTAAGTCTTTTCATGCCTTTTTATAAATATAACAATAATGCTTGTCGACTCAACTTCATGGTATATCTGCGTAATTGTATCCGTATTAATGGATGAATGTATGGAGTAATAAATAGAGAGCAAATGCACGTAAACAGCCAGGTCGTCTTGGCGTAAGACTAATATGGCGTGCCAAGGACAATATGACACCTCAAAGCAAAGATATCAAACATCAGGAGAAAGAGCAAGGGGAAAGTGTCCAAAAAAAAGGGACTTTTTTCCTTCTTGCAGAATTTTATTAAGAACAATGATATATGCACTGTCATGTAATGAATAACTTATTTCTATATGCAGTATGCCCAGAGGTGTCATTGACTCAGGGCCGTGTAAATGAAGGCTCTATTGTAAACTCTATTCGCTGCTGAGACCATCTGGCTGGTACTATTGGAAAAAATACATGTGAACAGAGTGTTCAGTACAAAAGATAGGGTGTGTCTTCGTTTGGTGGGCCTAACATGATGAAGCCTTCTGAGAAGGGAAGGGAAAATAATATAGATCCTGGTTCAAGTGGACACTCGAAAGAACATTTTATTGGAGATCCAACAAAATTGTTCGAATTGCTATCTATGGAAAAGATGGTACTACCTGAATTCACGCTTTTTTATTTCAAATTAACTGTACATGGTTAAGCAGCCAACTTGGGTATCTAGGCAAGAGGCAAAGGAACAGTTACCAAACATCGAGTCCCAAAGCGTAGGCTCGTATGGTTATGTAAATTGCCGATTCAGGCATCTGGCGGGCGACCATACTTTGAAAGCCCCGTCATGCAGAAATTATTTTTTTCTCAGTAACCTAACAAAATAAAGCTCGCTGTCCAATCCAGTATTTTCAACATTCAGGTCTAGTGCTGAGCCGCATTGAGTAGTCTATCTTCCTGTCATTTCATCCTCGTCATGCCATGGCTTATATCACTCAAAATGCTTTATAAAAGAATAGCATATCAGTGAGTATAAAAGAAAGAGTCTCTATGCAAAAGCGAAACATTGTAATTGTGCAGCGAGACCCCGTCTTGGTAGAAAATATACTAGACAGCGATTCCTCAAGGGGAATTCCCTTGATCACCGTCTGCAATACAAAATTTTCGCATCCTGGGAATAGAGAATTGGTTAGCGATGAGAACAATATCGAA
The DNA here is from genome assembly GCF_002105155.1 of Lobosporangium transversale. Lineage (NCBI taxonomy): Eukaryota > Fungi > Mortierellomycota > Mortierellomycetes > Mortierellales > Mortierellaceae > Lobosporangium > Lobosporangium transversale. Next base: position 183,309 of record NW_019029040.1, on the reverse strand, counting down.
AATGAGTCAATGGGCATGCGTTTCATGTACTCCTCCCTTGTCCCAAGCTTTAAATTTAAATAAGCTTGGAGCTACCGAACCTTGCGCTTTTTCTTATGACCTTAAAGATTATTACAGCGCGGATAATTCAAAATGTTAGCAAATCTAAGTTTGTATACGCTAACAGTGTGTCTACTTTCTAGTAAAGTGATGAGATAAAAGTACGGCTAACTGAAGATGGGTAAGTGAGAAGAGAATAAAAATCTATGAGCTACTTTCGGCTTCGGAAAGCCGGAGTGGGATGATCTCTATGCTAGAAGAGGCCGTGTGAGAAAGCACTGTAGTTGCTTTAGATGAAGTCTTCTCCAAGGTTCACAGATCATCTTAGCCTTTTTGTACGCTAGCGAAACGGATATCATTACCGTCATCAAGTTCCTCGAAAGCAAGGTCAGTCGGAGAAGCACTCGGGTATTTCAATCGAACACTTCATCATGCTCAATCCCACCATTATAGCTCGTAATGGAGACTGTCGGTGGTATCGAGCATGTCGATGCCTAGATACTGCGTGCTCAAATTAACGATCTGTGCTAGAGTGCTGCGTTTATAATTTCGCGTCTAGCCAACGGAGTGGAGTGATCATTCGCTGAGGACGAATGCTTGGCGGGATTTAGAGAAGTGCCATAAGGCTTGAATAAATCACTGCTTATAAAATAACTAGAATACTTGACACTGCTTACAGGTGAGTACTTTACAATGCACAAAGGGAGTGACACCTCCAAGTGCAGCTTAGTCTCCATCCAAAAAAGGAACACGCACGACAGATGGATATGATCAACTTGAAATTATTGATTATTTCTCAGACCTCCAGTTCTAAATTACATAGATTGTCTGTTGCTCAACAACTGGCATCAATCGGAATATAAAATTATTCATGAGTATGACCCATGACTACAAAGAAAAGACAGTGACCTTCATGATCAAGAAAGGCTTAATGCAAGAATGTTGGAAAGAATGCAGGGTAGGGTGTGGCTCAGGCCTATTTATGATCATGAGCCAAAAAAATAAAAATGATAAAATGAGGTCGTAGATTCCTATTCTCTTGGCCATCCTTGCGCTCAATCGGTAAAGAGCGATTCGAAGATCGAAAATTTTTTAACATGAAGAGGTTAGCACAAGGAATGAGTATCGACTTTCTCAAGCTCGAATTTCGTGCATTGTCCGCTTGGAAGCCCTTTTAAACCTTGGCATATTGGCAATCAGATCACAAATGGAACGGTATACGCGCGAAAGTCTATTTTTGTGCTTCTGTGAACATGTTTTGACAGACTTTTTGCTGCATGCCCAGGAAATAGCAAAATCCATTCTTGCTATTAAAGTTTTGACATTCTAATACTCGAACGCAGTTGATTTGAGTAGGAAGAGTATTGGATAAGGCTGTCAAAATTGCTCAAACTGTTGTAGCTTATTTAAATAATGTTTGCAATTCTCAGTTCAGGGTTATCAACCAAGCGCTCATTTTTGACCTAATTATAGTGTTAAGAGGACATGTCTTCAGACTACATGCTTTCTGGAATACAGCATGACTCTGAACCCTGAGTTGATACTTGATGATGAGTTGCAAAAGTCCTCTTCTACAATGATTTTGGTCACATGCCTACTGAACTGGGCATAGGCTAGTCTTTCCCTCGTGATGAAAGTGCATTCTTTGTTTCATTCAGTTTGGCATTACTTTTCTTTCCCTGCCCTTTATTCTCTCATTCTGCATACATACGACACTCTTCAAAACTTTGTTGTGCTTTGTTGTGATTGCGTTGCCATTCCTTTTACTCACTTTGTCCACCACACTGCAACCACATTCTCAGACCTTAAAAAAAGCACTTTCTTCTTCACAACTTCATAGAACGCAAACAACAACACAACATAACAATAGCGACTTTCAAGAAGAATGTCTTCTCAAGGAAGCCACACTCCGAGAACACAGGGCTTACAAGGCTCTGTGGGACGCAATTGGAGAGCAGTGACAGCAGCCCGCAATGCCAGCTTGGCTCCCGCTAGTGCCTCACGCATGGCAGGGACACTGTTTTACTCCGTACCCACTATTGACAATGATGCTGATGACTCTGACGGAGAAAGAAGAGAAGATGAATTGCCATTACGACCGTCATATATGCCTGACTACGACTCTGAAGACGACGGATCAGACTCAAGTACACATTCGCCTCCCATGTCCCTATTCCTTGACCGGCAACCGCAGCAGGAAGAATCAGCATTAGTATGGTGACTGCCTGGTGAAACTCTTTTTTTTTTTTTTTTTTTTTTTTTGACTTTGCCACTATCTGGATTGTGGTACTGAGTTCTGTCGTAAATTTATGCTGTAGACGCCGGCTGCCATTTATCTGGATGTGCCGCCTCCTGTTTCTTCAAAATCCAAGGTCAATGGATCTCTAGGCGAGCAACTATTGGAGCCAGCTGCAGTAAGTTGATTTGTACTTGTCTTGTTGCTTCGTTGAAGCTTTAGCATATACACAAGTCTGACCTTTTTCCTTCTGTCAACGGTAGATTCCTACCGGCCCTGTAGGTTGGACATCAATATCCTACAAGCGTACTTACAAGGATCCTTTCTTTGCTGCCTTCTACATCTTTGCGCTGATTGTATATTTTATAATTGGGATCGTCTTGCTGTTTACAACAAACGTAATCAACGGAGCTTGCTTGAAAATTCCATTCAATTTTTCTTCGCATTTGCCAAGTCTCTATTCTAACGCGCAAACTTTACAGTCTTCACCGCTAGAAGGGCGAATCCCTAACGTATTCTCTGCTATTAAATCGAGTGCCGGTAAGATACAGGCGCAGGATTTCCAAACCAAGCGCTTCATTGTAATCAAGGCTCAGTAAAAATTAATCAGGTTGAGGACTTCTCTTAATATCCTTAAATGATGTGTATAGGAATGTTGACCTTCGTGATCCTCGTATCGGCTGCGCTGGGCACACTATGGCTGATCACACTGCGGTCCTTCACAAGGGTAAGGGGGAGTTTTAAGATCAATAGAGTGCACTATTTCTAAATATCACTGATTAACCTTACAATCTGTTGTTGTTTATTAGCCTGTTGTATGGACGACGGTACTTTCAGTACCGTGTTTTGCACTTGTGATATTTATTTGGTCGCTTGTCTCATCATTTCAGGGCCCAAGGCTAGACGACGGTGCTCGAGATCCGCAGGATACCGGATTGACTTTTCTTTCGTTGCTACCATTGGGTATTGGCTCGCTATTTTTGGGTGTAATATATTTCCGACGGCAGTATGTCGCACAGGCCACAGCCATTATTGAGGTAAGGATTGTGTCCTCGACTGGTCATTGTTTTCTTCTTTGCCCTCTTCATCATATTCATATGTCGCCATATCTCGTTTGTCTTTTAATAGCTCGCATGTGAGATCCTCAAGGACAATCCGGACATGTTTTTTGTCTCTTTCGCCTTAATGCTCGTCCATGTTCTATTCACGGCGCTTTGGTTGATTTTCTTTTCTCGAGTATTTTTGATTGGACATGTCGAGGCTACCGTTGGATCCAGTATGTGCCTTATTTATTTCTCCTATCAGTGATCGATGTATTGATCAATTAACTGGACTAATATGCTTAAATTGTCTACACCGCATGCTCTAGGAAAATGGGTTATGGAGGACAATTTTTACCCTATTGCTGCTTTCATGATATTTATTTACATGTGGACATCCGCTGTACTAAGCAACGTTCAGAGGTACAACAGGGTTGGGGATATAATATATGGGCAATTACCAGATATCTTTCTTTGTATTTCTAGTCTAATTACTTTCATTATCAACTATCGTAGAGTCACCTTGGCAAACGTAGTATCTAAGTGGTACTTTCATAGGTAAGCCAAGTGAAACCATCAATCTTGCTCCCTCTTAAACATTACGCTCTGACTCTATACCATTTTCGTATTTTGTGTTATAGGCACGAGCCGTTTGCATATCATAGTTCAAAAATAACTGAACCAGCATTAATCAACTCCACAACGACATCGTTCGGATCTGTCTGCCTGGGCGCACTCTTCATTGCTATCGTTCAATTCAGCTCGTTTGCCCTTCGGAATACAGCAAAGGTAACCGGCTTGACCCTATATTGATCTATCCCATTTGTTATCTTAAAATCTTCATACATTGGCAGATATTTAACACCCACTTCTGAACGTGGTGGCTTTTCGTTTTCATTCAATAGAAACTCAAAGAGAGCTCATACTCACTCTTCGTTTTTCTTGCGACATGCTGCTCATTGATTCAAGGGCTCATCGAAAATTTCAATAATTACACGCTGATATATGTTGGAATCACAGGAGAAAGTCTATTTTCCGCTGCACGCTCAGCGAGCAAGATATTCCAAAGAAACCTCTTGGGGGGACTACTCTTTGGTATGATAGGATGGCTAATCTAAGGATACCGCGGTGGCACATGATTTGTCCAAGGTTATTTCTTATCCAGGACTCAATGCTTACTATTACTACTATTAATACTATTTCTATCATTCTTTCATTCAACGCCTTTGTCTAGATTTTTTGACTAAGCTGATCCTGTTCATATATTCCACCCTTTTCTCGCTCTTAACGGGATTCGCGGCATATGTCTTTGCGACCCATACTCTCCAGTCATCGTACGGTTATGTCATCGGTATCTTGTCGTGCGTCATCCCATTCTATGTCACACGATTCTTCACCTATATCATGGCCATTACGTGAGTCTAATGGTTTATTTATTTTTCATTGCGTGCTTTTGAAGTTCGATCCGATTGCTCCTTCTAACTTTTTTTTTTTTTTTTTTTTTAAAAAAAAAAATCCTATTATTAATGTTACTAAAGAATCGATGCGATATTTTTATGCTATGCTATTGATCTGGATACAAACACCTGTCACTGTAACAAAGCCCATAGCGCCTTCAGAGTATCATCGCATTAGAAAAGCGCATCAAGGTTTGATGCAAATTGAGGTGCTTTTCGAATCAAAACAAAGAACAAATCAAAAGTTACTTGTCTTTGATGGGATAATAAACTTTTATAAAAATACAAAGCAACTGTGGTTTACTTTTTTTCGTGTTGGGTTAAAAAGATGTTCCTGAATGAAAATGCATTTAGAATAAAGAATAGTGTGGAAAAACAGAGGAAGTTTCTTCTTCAAAGCGCCACAAACATTCACCCTGCTTGTACATACGAACAATACAAGTAGAGCATACATGAAGAGGCTACAAGGTGGCATAGCATGTTTTTGAAACAATAGCTCTGTGGTATTGGTCAAAGGAGAGTGGAACAGTATTTAAAAAATCTGAAATAAAAAGGCTTTTTTTTTAGGAAAAAAAAAAAAAAAAAAAAAAAAAGACTCCACCTTTACTCAGACAACAATCATGTCAGGACAGAAATACGTCTTCTCTCCAACCTTTAATCTGATTTCGTGTCCTTATGATATTCCAAGTCCAATATACTCACTGAATTCTTTTCGTCCTTCGCCAGCAAATATTGACAAAGGATTAGAAGACAAGGCAGGCTTAGATTGTTTTGATAATAGTCTGGCACGAATGTCGACGCAACAGCGCAGTAGGCCTTTCTCTTGGCATGAAAGCGGATTTAATCATCACTCGAAGCCACAATTTGAATTTGATTCGTCTTCACTCCCAACGAAAACTCCATCAAAATTGGCCTGGTGCTTCGACCCACAATACGTTATGGGACAGACACCCGCCTGCATTGGCTCAGTCCCACTACAGCCTCCAGCGTCGTTGCCGCATGGAGGTAGTTCGAAAAGGCGCTCAAGCTACACTCTACCCAACAAAAACCATGAGCATGAGGGATCTATCGTCAATATTCGTCGAAAAAGCTCGTTCCATCGAAATGAAGCGCCACCAATATCACCCCCAAACATCTCCATTACGACCACTGTTACTGCAACTGCCCCCTCTCTCACCAGCTGTAACCCCACCAAGAGCAACTGTTTTAATAGTGTCAATATTAGCAACAGTAACAACGGTAACAGCAATAGCAGGACCATGCCACACTTCAAAACTGAGTTTTGCGTCAAGTTTCGCGAGAATGGCTACTGCTCCTTCGGAGATCGCTGTCAATTTGTGCATTATGACTATGAACTTCAACGACGAGCGCGCGCATTAACGTATAAGACGCGCCCATGCTGGAGTGGAGAAAGTTGCCCTTACCAGCAGAACCATGCAAGATGTATCTACTTGCATGGAGACGAGACTGCAGAGATGTTTGATGAACAGCGTGGAATCAGTTTTACAAAAGTTCAGAAGATTTTGGCGATGAGGGAGGCGAAGCAACCAAGCCGTGCATTGCAGCGGAATGGAAGCAGCGGCGACATCAAGAGTAGTAGTAGTGTTAGTGGGGCTACTTGTATTGCTACTGGTATTAGTGGCAACAGCAGCAATAATATAAATGGCTGCAATAGTAAGTATAGCAACAGTCTTGTTACTGCTTACAGCAGCGATGAAAGGCCTTCTGGCCAAGAGCCGATCAGACCATACACAACTGGACATACACCAACTGTGACCACGACCTCAACAGATGAAGGAGCCTTAGAGTCGGAGAGACAGAACAAGCGATATGATGGTTACTGGCCCGCGTATCTACCTCCGATAGGAGCGACGCGTCCTCATTCCGATAATGCACAAGTAGATATTGTTATTGATGAAATACATCGCGCAGAGAAAAAATCCGTCGTTGCTTCGGAGCAGCAGCTGCACCAGCCATCTCTGGGAACACCAAGAACATCAGCAGCAACAATTACAACAATGTGCCAAAATGACTCCATACCACCACGTCTCGTCACGAGACCTCGTACTATTATCACACGAAAAGCACAAACACAAGTACTAAGTAATTTATTCTCGTCCCCTGACAAAACTCGGGCAAATAGGCCTGCATCTGTATCTATACCTGACCTCTTTTCCCCGTCAGGAACCATGCCAGATATTGACGTCCCATTCGCATCAGAAGGTCTACTTGACGAATGGGAAGACCCTTGTTTTAATGATATTCCTCAACAAGAAGCGGATACATTTCTACACCGCAGTGCTGTTAGTGACCATGATATCAAGGTGTGGTTTTTGGATACTGAAAATACTGCAACGAATAAGGGCTTGTGGCAAAGGGAGGAAGAGAATAATTTATCTAACATTGATTGTCCAAGCCCAAAGCAGACATATGCAACAATACGTTACAGGATGACAGGCCTGATAGCTGGATTGGTGAGTAATATTCCAGCAACTTCTGATGCGAATCAGCCGGCCAGTTATTACAAATTATGGTAAAATCCCTAGTATATCACAATAATCGCAGAAGAATGCGACAAGACACAGCACTAGCATAGGCACAAGTCATAATAAAATGTGAACAGATTAAATTAATAAATATCCTATTTATTATTCTTCTCACTATCAATCACTCGTAGCGAGAATTGCTTTTCCTTTATATTTTCTTCCTTATTCTTCCTCTTGTTATAGCTATAACGATAGTTATTATTATTTGACTCTCTCCCAAGGAAAACCTGTGGGTTCAAATTCTGGGCGATCATGCAGAAGCATGACTAGCCATTCTATACACTCGACTAGTCTGGGGCCGCTGCGGTTGAACATTTGGTTGCCGTCAACGAGTGCAATAGATGTTGCTCTATTTGCCATCCCTTGGAACCATTCCTGTTTCATTAGAGATTTGTATTCTTTGCGGGTCGTTTCCAAGTCCAGACCACAAGGACAAATGATCAGCACATCGGCTTCTGTTGCTACAACAGATTCAATAGGCACACGTTGTCTGTCAAAGTATTTCCAAAAAAAAAAAAAAAAAAAAAAAAAAAAGCTATTGTATCAATTGCCAAATATTGCTTGTGTATATGAAATAATAATAATAATAATAAACTCACGATGGAGTCGCCGCGCTGTTGATTGGATGGACTCCTCCCGCCATCTCGATCATCTCTGGAGTCCAATGCCCCCCTGGGTAGATCGGGTCGGTCCATTCAAAAAACATGACCTTCTTAGGTTTGTATTCCTCTCCCCCTGATTGTGTCTCTTCTTTGATCGCTTGAACAGTTCCCAAACACTTTTCAATTCTTGCCTCCAACTCAGTTCGGACTTGTTTAGCTTCTTGTTTATGGCCAATTGCATTACCAACGGTTGTAATACTTTCCATGACCTCTACGACAGAAGTGGGATTCAAGGTCACAATCTCAGGACGAGGATTCATGGTGCTTGCGACGCGTTGGACGCTGATTAGATCAATGGAGCAGACATTGCATAGATCTTGTGTGACAATGACAGTCGGATGAAGAGACTTGAGTTGTACGACATCGAGGTCGTATAAGCTTTGACCTTGGGATAAAGCCTCTGAAACCTGGCGATCCACGTCCGCACAAGTTGTGAAAGTAGTTTTGGCCTTGGTTAGGACTGGGAGATGTTGGATAGTAGAAGGGAAGTCATCTAAAAGCACGAATATGTTTGTATTATTCAGGCAAAGTCCACTTCAGATTAGCCCAACGACAGATATTCATTTTGAAAATCCGTCTTCTTGGAACCATTGGATGTTTACAAACCCTCATGACTTCTGGCAACCATCTCAGGTTGACCACCCACAAGACAAATCTACCAATCATTAGATGATAAAAAATGGTTCAAGTCGGAACGGAATAAAATAATCAAGCTCCAGAATTAGAGCTCATATAGTCTCAATCCCTTACGATTTCAGCAGCTGAGGGAAGTAAACTGATGATTCGTTGCATGATCGTTTCTGGATGATCACAATTCGGTTAATGAACGCGGGAGAATGGAGGGATCAAACAGACTTTCAACTGCAAATTGACTTGCTATGTATCACATGAATTTATGCAGTGACAGGGCATTGAACACGGCTCCGAAGTCATACCCGCTCGATCCACACTCTTTTTTGCATCATGCACACCCAAATATGATTTACTAAATGCACAATATGACGTCTGTTTTTTCTCCTAATGTCTGGGCTCGAGTGGTTTCTAGTGCTTTCTCCAGACACCTGGATATCAAAGGAATTCCCTAGAGTTTTAACTCACGACCATATGCCACACATAATTAAATGTTTTCTCTCCAAAGCATCAATGCTAGGTACAACCGATAGGTTGTTGAAACTTGTGCAGATCGCCTGTATAAAGGCATCCTTAAACATGCTATTAGCCCTCCAAGCTCATCTTCATTTGTCTTTCTAGTTTTCATGAGACAGGGACAGGGACAAGGTCGGGGCATCTTTGTTGGTGGTTGCAACCGACATGTAGGACTGTGCGGGACTTACAGAATGTGGCCAATGCGGGACATTTTCTAGATTAAAAACTGGGTCTGGATTCATGAAATCCTTTTTCTTTCCCAGCAAAAATAGGTCATTATGCAGTTAATGTAGTCTATTCTGGTTCCTGTGATATGAATGATAATGCACAAGCGATTAAGTGGTTCCTCAAGAAGGAAAAAACGTATACGTATACTCATGCAAGCAAGGCGCGCTGCAAAGACAAGTCCAACGCTTTTTTAATTCGTTCATCATTAATTCAGGAGTACAGCTACAATGGGACAGGTCCCGCTGTAGTTGTTTCTTCCATGATGAGGCCCCTACACTTTTTTTTCCTTTCGACATTGCGCTGTTCGCACGGGTACGATGAGAGCAAGAACTGTTCACTTTTTTTTTCCTGTCCTGTTGGCCCAGCGTCTTTTTAATCGATATCTCAAACCTCTGCCTGCCCTGCATCCTCCTTTCGAAGTCATAATCTCATCTTGTATCTCTTGTACACACCACAAAAGCCTACGGTTTTTCATCTCCGATCTTTGACAGCAACGCTCCAATTCGCACATTGATCGCTGTTCTGCTATCGCTGGCATCATCTTCAATTAAGAATCTAACATTTAGGGATGTGGGAGTTGTCTGAAAGGAAAAAAAAAAGGAAGGGAAAGGAAGGGATGCTCCATCCACTCTGCCGGTGTAACATCCTCTGTCTCCTTGGACCGGCTATGAATTAAAAGGATTAAAAAAAAAAAACCACATGCATTAGATATTGACTAGATTATAAAAAAGAAAAAGAAAGAGAGAGGGATATTGCAGGAGCTTACCAGATCATTGTCTATTTGCAAAAGCTCGAAAGAAATGTGTCACTATCACCCCATTAAAGGAGGACTTTTAACAAAGTGGCATTCTTGGTGTTATTGAAGATCTGACTATCCAAGTATTGATTATGGATGCTACACTAATAGGAGCTGTTCATCGCAGCTGTAGTAAGAACTCGTGTTAAGCACTGATCCACCAATGGCTTCCCGCTCTGTTTTATTATGCTTTACTTGCATTGTGTTTATTATATTACAATTATCATCCAATGAGTCTTACAAGCAATCAATAGTGAAGCACAAAATCTATGCACTTTTCGCGCTTTGACCACGCACAACCTTCTCCTGAGATGGGTACTCTGTTATTTTAGGTGAGGGTACTATCAGATCGGGCACACCCTTTTTCATATTCTTTGATGTTGGAAGATGTGCAATCTTCTCTCCTTCTTCTCTCCTTCCTCTTCCTCTCCTTTTCTCCTCACCTCCTTCCTCTCTTTCATGTTCCCCATTACTCGGCGCCTGACAGCCTCCACTTTCTACATTCATCCAGGGCCTGCTGTAATCAAACGACCAAAGGAGACTTAGCACAACGGTAAATACCGATTTTTTTCCCCATCCCCTTAGGATACCAACAATCTTCTCATTCATTTGTAATGTCCCTGCGGGAAACAATTGAAAACGGCTATATTAGCCATTCACCCTTGTCATCTCAACTGCAGCATTTACGTGTTATTTACCCTCATTTATCATTCAACATTAACGACCACCCCATATTCCGGCGAAGTAGGCAATTCCGCAGTTCTTAATATTTATTAAGGATCTACATCTATCACACTGAAAAAATTGGTTGTGTTCACAACGACAAGACGCGCTTTATGAATTGTATTTTTAGTGCGTCTTCATGCCCTTATTTTCGCCATGTAAAAGTTTGACGGCTTTGTTGCTCTACTAGCTTGCTCTGTTTTTGGTTTGTTGCGCTGGTTTTCAGGTTTTTTACTCTATGTGCTCCATGGCATGTTAGAGATAGATCCGTCTTGATGCATCCATATCTTTTCTAATTCTTTCAGGACTGAGCATGCATACTAAAGAAAAGTGCTTCGATTAAAGCGTAGCGATATCTCTTTTTATTGATTCGTTCTTATGAGAACATCCACGACCCTGTTGTTCTATTTGTTACATCTATTACCATCAGAACACCATTCTTCAGATGAATAAAGTGGCCTAGATGGGCAAGCCAGACACCAACGCAATTTCAGTGCAGCTAAATAATGGCTAAAGTGAGGATAACCCTGTGGAATAACAATCAATCAATTGTCTCGTTACAACACTTTAATAAGCGAAAAAGCACCCTTCACTAGGTCGGCCTTATTCCTACTTTCACCTTTCGTCTTTTTAGCTTTGCTCTTGCTCTCCTTCCCTTTTTCATTCCGTGCCTATCATTCTTGCGCTTATAATAATTCATCATCAGCATCTTGTATGCGTGCGAACTGACAGAATCTTTCACTCTCTGATCTCCCCCCTGCGCTCCACACCAATTCTTCAGTATTTGTTTAGCATATCAGGGATAGTAGCACAGTATGGGTAGCTTCCGACGCACTTCCAGAAACTTAAAAAGGGACTTGAAATTAGAAGATGGTCACTCGATTAATAACCGTTGGCAAGGTGATGGATATCGCCGGAAGAACAAGAATAGAGTAGACGTACAATCAACCATCGTATCCACGCCATCAAGCGTAGCTGATGTACCAACAAACTTGGTATCCTCTGTAGAGCTTCCAAAGGCGACTACAAATGATGTCAAGGACGGAAACGAGCAAGCATTCAGGGATCAAACACCATCATCAAGGAAATCCTCTACACCGCTCATTCTTGGACTTGTCTGCGGTGCGCTTGTGATCCTTGGGGGCGCTTTAAGTTTGTGGTGGCTAATTCGAAGGCGGAAACGTCAGCATATTTTGTCAAATTCTAAGACGATACTTATGTCATCGCAAGGCACATCCAAGAGGATGCAATACATGATTGACTTAGAGTCCCAACAAGGGTATCATTCTCGAACCGATTTGGGATCAGAGAAGAACCCCTTGGACAGTAACAGCCACAGCACCAACGCCCAGCCACGGGAAAAGGCTATACAGTCTCAAACAGTTGATACAAACGGTATACTGAATCATAACCTGACTGATAATGTTGAAAACTCAAGATTTTCATACTCTTCGACATCACTACCTATTCAGTTACCAACATTTCCGCCACCAACGCCACGTGAGCGAAGAGCTGGAATTAGCAATACCTCATCAATGACAGATGACAGTATATTACAACGAGCAGTCGATGATCATCGCTTTCATAGCAAGAATATCTCTGAGCGTATCACTTTGCCCATCAAACCATCTGCTGCCGCATCTACTAAATCAACATCATTTCTCCCGTATTATTTACAACACACGAACCCACCCAGAAAGCAAAACGTAGTTGACAAGGCTGTAGGATCCGACATGGAGGGGGTCATAAGACTAGATCTGTCTAGTGACTTTTATAATGACATGCTCGATCTTCTCCTGGATACAGGATTAAGTCCTAAAGCAGCACATTATTTATCAAAGCAGCAGCCATCGTCAATTATTTCTAACTCCCCGCTCCCCTGTAGCCAACTAAGCAGCCGTGCGAATAGTCGCCCCAGTAGCCGTACTAATAGTCGTCCTAGTAGTCACGCGAATAGCCGTCCCGCTAGTCGCTCAACTAGCCGGCCCCCCTCGTCAGGAATACAAACGCCTACCCGATCGCGGTCCCCAAGTAGAGCACATGGGAGTTGCACAAGCCCCAGAGTATCTAAAGAAGCCCTTCGTAATTTCCCTCCACCTCCACCACCGCCTTCAATTCCACCGCCGGCTATCCCAGTTGATGTTACCGATGAAACCATCCGTCCACCTCGTCAACGATCTTCCACAATGCCGGCAGCTGTTGGTAAACCAGCGGCAACGCATCATTGGGAATCATCTCCGATAATTCTGCCATCAGAACTTCGGCAGGACATGGACGCTCCACATGTCAATGGTGAATGTGCTCGTGGGAAGAGAGGAGGGATGGTTCTGTCCGGTGCCTGCTTTAACAACATTGTGATTCAACCACCTAAATCGCCACCCCCCGCCCATGCTTCACTCTTACACCTCCATCCAAAATCGAGGGAGCTATATCACCGACATCAACGCTCACAGAGCAATGTTCTTTCCACTCAAGCGTTTGCTACGGTGCTGAATCAGCTTTCACCTGAGTTGCCATTACCAAAATCTCATATTTCCAAGCAAGTACAGGTTTCAGAGCTGTCACGTGCTCGCATAACTTCTAGTATGAGCTGCACGAATATCAGTGGCACGAGTATGTTTACGAAAACAATGCGCCCTCCTCTATCTCACTACCATTCTCATCATGGTAGCTCAAGTGATAGTGGCAATGAGAGCAAGGGTCTAGTACGAGCCAAAAAGACAGATTCCACCGAGAGTAAGGAAAGAGGCCAAAAAGATGCCTTATTCGATGTTCCGATGGCTCCACGCCCAAAGAAGCGATATGGACCATCGTCACCCTTGTCATCGTCCGCCCTCAGCTTAGATAATCAGATCATGGAGACAACTCGAGCTCTACGTGAAGATACCCAGGTTCTACGCGAAGAAGTCCAAGCAAACAAACATTGTCCTCGTCCTCATGAATAAACATTAAATTGGCTGTTATCTCCTTTTCAACTTTGATTCCATTCTTTTTTAATATGCGTTAGGAGAAGAGTACCGGAGGGAATGTGAGGCATAATCTAACATGTGGAACAGAAAAGTTTTTTTGAAGATAAAAATGACGTATTAATTTTTGAGTGGGCCCATGCGTTTTCTGCTTCTGGAAAGATACACAAATGCGCCAGAGGGATCGTGGGCAGGATCATCAGTGGGGTTGGCTATGGATACCATTGACGACAGAGAAGAAATTTTTTAATGATGCGACGATAGTAAAATGGGAAAAGAAAATAGCGACGTCATTTTGGCATTGACTTGTTCCTGAACACTGAAAGAGCCCCCTTTCTCATTTTCTTTTATCTCTTCTTCATTTCCTCACTCATTCTCTCCTGTCCAGCAGTACTCTTCATTCTTTCATTTCCCACATTCCATACATTTAAGGCCATTACAAAATGCACTCAGCAGAGGCACAATTGACAGAACTAGCTGCCACTGCCAACAAGGACAAGGACGACCTCCGCCTACTGGTAGTTTCAAACCGCTTGCCTGTAACCATCACCAAGGATGCCTCTGGCGCCTATCAGTACAAGATGTCCTCTGGAGGACTGGTCTCAGCTTTGTCTGGACTGAAGCGAATGATGAAATTTACATGGATTGGTTGGCCAGGAATCGATATTCCACTTGAAGAGAGAGCACTTGTCCAGAAGGAGCTTCTAGAAAAGCATTCATGCATGCCAGTCTTTATCGACGACGAGATTGCAGACATGCATTATAATGGGTTCTCAAATAGGTAAAACATTCCTCTGCTATCTTGTGAATACATGGGTGACCCTAAGGGCAACATAAAAAAAAACATTAGTTATACTCTGAGGAACGAAACGCGCCAATCGTCAGGCATGTAACAAAGCAATTATTTTTTTCTTTATTGACAAAAATATTACAGCATTCTCTGGCCTCTCTTCCACTACCACCCCGGTGAGATCTCGTTCAATGAAGATGACTGGGGCGCATACCAACAGGCGAACCAGCTCTTTGCCAAGGCTATCAATGAAATTGTCCGTGATGGTGATCTAGTCTGGGTCCAGGATTATCATTTGATGCTTCTACCTAAACTTCTTCGAGAAGAAACCGTTGTCCAAGGACCCTCCGGGCGTGCGAGGAACATCAAGATCGGTTTCTTCTTACACACGCCCTTCCCCAGTAGCGAGGTGTATCGGTAAGGTTCTTTTCTCACAGTTTAAAAGATTAAGAGGAACAGAAACCCCGCTCGATTTATCAACGTCGATCTGTCGTCATCAAAAATTTCCTATTCATGCATATTGGTCACTGAATACGATAACAAAATAATAATAATAGAGAAACCCGTATTATTTGCAGACTATGAATGAGTATTAACATGCTTCATCTGTCTTTCTTTGTAGTATTCTGCCTGTGAGAAAAGAGATCTTGCTCGGTGTCCTCAACTCGGACTTAATTGGATTCCATACCTACGACTATGCCCGCCATTTCCTCTCTTCTTGCACACGCATTCTTGGTCTTTCGACCATGCCAAACGGTGTCGACTTCCAAGGCCGATATGCTCATGTTGGGACATTCCCCATCGGTATTGATCCTGAAAAGTTTGCAGAGGGCTTAAAGGAACCTACTGTCATCGAGCGTATCAAGACTCTTCGTGAGAAATTTAAGGGCGTTAAATTGATTGTTGGTGTTGATCGTCTGGACTACATCAAGGGTGTCCCTCAAAAGCTTCATGCGCTTGAAGTATTCCTATCCGAGCATCCTGAATGGATCGGCAAAGTGGTATTGGTGCAGGTCGCTGTTCCTTCGCGTCAGGACGTTGAGGAATACCAGAGTTTACGTGCTGAGGTCAATGAATTGGTCGGTCGCATCAACGGAATGTATGGCACAATTGAATTCCAGCCCATCCATTTCTTGCACAAGTCTGTTAACTTCCAGGAGCTAGTGGCCCTCTATGCTGCCTCAGATGTTTGCCTGATCTCGAGTACTCGTGATGGAATGAACTTGGTTAGCTATGAGTACATCTGTTGTCAGCAAGAAAACCATGGTGTTATGATCCTCAGTGAATTTGCTGGCGCTGCTCAGAGCTTGAACGGTAGGACGGCAGCAAAAATATTTTAGATTCATGCACGATAATGATGTCAACAAGAAACCATGTTCTGACAAGGACTTAATCATGTACATTACTAGGATCAATTATTGTCAACCCATGGAACACTGGTGAGCTTGCGGATGCCATCCATGAAGCAGTGACCATGCCTGAAGAGACAAAGAAGAGCAACCACCAGAAGCTCTTCAGATATGTAAACAAGTACACGGCCGCATACTGGGGCTTGAGCTTCGTGAATGAGTTGAGAAGGGTATCAGAAGAGTTTGACCATCGTATGGCTTTACCTAAGCTGACGATTAGACATGTTTTGCAGGCCCGCAATAATTCGACTCGTAATAAGGTTGTCTTCTTTGACTACGACGGCACTTTGACTACTACTCACAAGCTCCCTGAGTTTGGTATGATTGTCTATGCATGGTTTTGGAGCGTTTCTTAAACACAAATGAATAGCTCTATGCTGACGTCTTTGACATTTTATTATTCCATACAAAGCCAACCCTGCCAGTCGTACAATTGACAAGCTGCGTGCACTGGCTGCTCAGCCAAATACTTTTGTCTACATTCTTTCGGGTCGTGACAGGAAACACTTAGATGCATGGTTCCGTGACTGTAATGTGGGTCTGTCTGCAGAGCATGGATGCTTCTACAGGCATCCTACTAGTGTCGCCAAAGCAATCAAACCCGCTTCAGATTCTCAAGATCCAACCAAGTCTGTCAAGGATGCTGGAGATGGCTGGTTCCGTTCTGTTGATCAAGTTGATGCCAGTTGGCGCGAGACCATCCGTCCACTGTTCAAGCACTATACTGAACGCACCCCTGGCAGTTTCATTGAAGAGAAGGAGATTAACATGACATGGCACTATCGTGAGGCAGACCCTGAGTTTGGCACATGGCAGGCGACTGAATTACAGGTCAACTTGGAAAAGCTGTTGGCTCACATGGCATTATCAATCATTTTGGGCAATAAGACGCTGGAGTTGCGACCTAGTAGCATTGACAAATCAACGAGCGTCAAGGCCATTCTGAGAGACCTTCAAGCTGACGTTGGTCCTGTTGACTTTATTTTGTGCGTAGGAGATGGAAAGACTGACGAGGCTGTGTTCTCGTGTCTTGGAAATGAAAGTATTGTGGGGCCTGATGCTAAGGAGGTGATCACATGTACTGTAGGTCAAAAACAGACAGAGGCCAAGTTCTATCTTGCGGATGTTCCGGAAGTTGAGAAGCTCCTCGAGGATATGTCAAAGAGCTAGACAAGGATGGTTTGTTCACTGATAAAATTTTGATTGCAGCAATCTGTCAATAAAAAAAATCGAAAAAAGGACTGTCTAATCACCAAATTACAAATACAAGACATGGCGTGCAAAAGAGTTCTTGCTTTAATTTACGATGTTGCCATCCTTAGAGAAGGTCAAATATCATGCAGAGTATCACTCAAAGATCAACTCCATCACATTATCAATCCAAGTCCCTTCTTCGGGATTGTCATGCACCATTTCACCAGAAGCTGTGGATCTCATCCCCTTTAACGCGTCGAATCATGATCTGAGCGCGCCTATAGCCGCCACTAATGAGTCAAATGTAATGAAAGTGATCCTTCCGGCATTAATTATGCCAACAAGAACCACGTTGGATCCGTCTTCAGCTCAGTCATCACTCTTGACGCTCAAGCTCGCTGCACTTCCAGGCTCATTCACATCACACCAGTCATTATCGACTCTTTCAGTCTCTGATTTCCCACCAGCACCTCTTCCAGCATCACAACTTCAGGGTCTTAATAATCTCTTTTGTGGATGTTGCGGGAGTACATTACTGAAAAATAGACAACCTATGTCAGAGATTGCAATGTCATGCGGCCCTATTCAACGTGTTGTTGATCTTCCCTCGGAGTATTGGCAAGAGCTTGTAGACTGCTGGATGTGCCATGAAGAAGATTTCACAGAGCTACGAGAAGGGGATTTAGGAGCACGAGCAGAACAGGCACTGATCGGTGGCACTTATATCCTAATCCATGCTACAGACGTGGATCAAGATGCTCTAATAATTGAAGATGATGCACAGGTTATTGATGTAAGTGGAGACTTTCTTACATTCTTTTTTTTTTTTTTTAAAAAAAAAAAAAAAAAAAAAAAAAAAAAAACGGACTAAAAGAAGACCGGCATCTCTAGTAACTGATTGCCCGCTGTCGATACTCCAGTCCAACATTAATATTACAAAGAAGAGGGCACCCTCTATCACTTCGTAAAGAAGTAATAGCGTGGCGCTCTCGTTTTTGTTGCTATCTTGCCAGGTCATAATGACTACAACTGTTCATTATGAGCTATGTGTGTAGCAATATTTTTTTATCGCTTCTTTTAACTTTCTGATTCTATTTGTTAATATCACAACTTAACTACCCGTTATTCACCAACTTTTGGTCTTTCTTTGGCTATTTTTTTGACGCGTACGCTTCCAGTGGACAAAGGGAATTAAACGTAGATGGCGTCCCTTGGCTTGCACGAGATGTCTACACCCTGTTGCCGATGGTTGGTATCAATCAAGAGCGGAAGATGGAACAGGTTGGGAAGCAATAAATGCTATACAAGCTTACTAATTCATGAGAATGCTTGGATCTAACTTTCAAATGCTGAGTTTTCAGTACAGTGTATTTGCTTTCCTCATAAATGCAATTTCTTTTTTTCTATTCTAGATCTTGAAATGATGCAGGTTAAATTCCACAAGTACATGGTCAATTTCAAAGGAACAGATGTGAGGAACCAACTACCGCTTCATATCCCACAACCAAGATTCGCTTCGTATCTTGCCGCCGAAATTTTCGAGTCGGCACGTCACCACGCAACATACCGTTTTATTTTACAGGATCGCCTACGAGGGGAAGATATGATCTTGGTAATTTTTTTTTTTCATTACTGAATGTATGGATAGGGATAACTCCATGGAATAACTGAACGATATATCCATTGACCTAAAACTGATTAATTTCCATCCGTAATATCTAGTTGTGGATGTTGAACTGGGACTCTACCACTATTACTAATCAGGAGCCACCTCGGGATTCTCAGATCGTCTGGGATACTTCGCTACAACCTGATCTAGTTTCCGTAAACTTAGATATCAATCATCCTTCTACAAAAGTATCTAAAATGATGAAGGTTTTATTCCTTGGAGCGCTCTCCCGAGAACAGGAGGATATTCAAAAGAAAGAAGGGGCTTACTCTGCGGAATTGAAGCTATGGGATAAGTGGCGTGGTGATCCTGGAGTTGAAAGGCTTCAGTTCCAAAAGCCTTTATTGTTAGGATTTTTGACAATGTTGGAGCAGAGTAGTATCTGTCAACCACCGTCAGTGAGTAGTGCTGCATCCACTTTCCTGGCTATGGACTGCATGCGAATAGGATCTATTCCAATTTAGATAGCCGAATTTCAAAAATGTAGAGAAGCAGTGATGAAACATTTAAATCAAGGGAACCATCTATTTATTTTATTTTTGCTTATATGCAACGAGGAATGGCAGAACCTGATTCAGGCTTTGTGGATGCAATGCAAGTAAATGATTAACACATCTATTGTATACATTTTTGTGTAATCAAACAACAACCTTTACTATTAGCTGTGTCAAAAAAAAAAAGTTCAATCTACATAGACTATATGTATCAAGATGATAAAGGGGTTCTCTAAGAGCACTCAAAAGTCATTGATTGATATCCCAAAGTTATAAACTTAAGAAATACCATTGCTTGGTGCATCATTGGCTTAATACAAGATAGTAAAGGGTCTCCAAGGTATTGTTGAATCAAGGCGTATAATACCACATTTAGTGTGAAACGTCAACAAATACAGGAAGATTACAAGGCTATCGGGCTAATGTTGGAGCATGCGTTGCAACTGGTCGGAGATACTCTCGTACTTTTACAGAGGATGCTTTCGAGCTCGGAGCCCCCTGTCGACTACGCTGAGTAGCATGGACTGAATATCAATAGAATACCCTCTTTGGAGAAAGGAATGGTAGATGTCATGATGGTCGAGTCATGCACAAGAAATGTCGGCGCAGTAAAAGTATTTTGGTGGCGTCTTTATTTTGATTCTTGTTCCTGCCATTAGCCAGAAGCAAGCGCACATCTCCAACTTGCTTTACATCCCGCCATGGCAGATGTCCCTCAACATTTGTCCGCTCTTTCAGATATTCTGGGCCCCGATGTTGACCTTGCTACATTGGAGAAATTGCATGTCATTTCAAACGGAGACTTGAATCGTGCTATCAACCATTTTTATGAAGGCAGTTATCATACCGTTACCAATCCAGGCGTACCAGCAATATCATCCACAATATCAACATCTAAAGCCCCGAAAATAGTTTCTGCAAATGGTGGCCTCGGGAGTATTTATAGAGATGACCAGCCACGGATTTCCATTGTAGGAGCAAAGCGCAAGGCGCAGGACTCGTTTTTTCCTAAATATTTTGGTGAACTTACTGTTATCGCTTACGCACTCGGTGGAATGGTCAAGATTGAAGCTGGAGAAGAAGTGCTCTTTGACAGAAAACGGCCCAACTCACAAGTGCAGCATGGACGAAAGAAAAAAGGATTAGGGTCTGTGTCCATAGGCTGGGGTAGAACAGCTAAAGAAAACCATGTTGTTCGCTTCACAAAGCAAAATGGGTTTGAGATCGGAAGATTACAGGTCGATACCTCGCGCTGGGTATCGAAGCTTATGGACTATAAGCTTGCGGAATTCCGTGGAACCATCATATTGGCGCCACCGCAACTTCGAACTGGAGCTGAGATCGTGTTGACGATGCGATGCTACTTGACAGCAGAAGCGTTCAGCTCTCTGGGATCCAACCAAAAGCTTACACTAAAGTCGAAATCTGGACAGCCCGTGTTTGTGAATGAAGCCCAGGAGACAGAAGATGAAGTTGATTTGAAGCAAAAAAAATACGCAGTCAATGCTCTGTTCCGAGAATTGGCATTGACGCCTGTTGCCACCAATACATCAGTTGGTCCGCGGGACAGAGGTATTGATATTCATGATGGCTCTACGACTGAGGGATCTTTAGCAGCATCGAATGGTGAGGACAACGAAAATGAACAGGAACCAGAAGTTTCAGACAAGGAATTGGATGTTCTTTATGAAAAAGCCCAACAACATGGACGAGCTTTCGAACCAATGGATCCACCAAAGACTATGACGTACACCTTGAAGCCATATCAACGGGTTGCTCTTGCTTGGATGTATAACAAGGAAGTGCTAGAGACTGCTAGTGATAATCATAAGGCACTTCACCCGCTTTGGGAGGAATATGAGTTCAAGAAAGAAGATGGATATGAGCCAAAATTAGATGAACCCAAGAAATATTACTTCAATCCATACTCAGGCGAGATGAGCTTGGAATTCCCCACGAGTGATAAACTCTGTCGTGGAGGAATTTTGGCAGATGAGATGGGACTGGGGAAGACGATTGAGATCCTCAGTTTGGTTCACTCCAACCCCATGAACAAATCAAGCATTGACACGCCCGAGGAAGCGTTCTCACGACTGTCGACCTCAACTTCAGCCTCTAATTCTACTTCTACAGATAAGCAGTCATCACCTACAACATTGGTTGTTTGTCCGATGAGTTTACTTTCGCAATGGAGAGATGAGGCTATCAATTCCTCAGATGGGTCACTATCGGTTGAGGTATACTACGGTGCAGCACGGGGTTGGACTGATAGCTCATTACAGCAGAAAGGTGCTCCTGATATTCTCATAACCAGCTATGGAACTGTCCTGTCCGAGTTTTCTTCTCTCTTGAACAACTCTGGCGCTGACACGTCCAAGAGCCTTACCAATATGCTCGATATCAAAGCTCAGAACAATTGGAAGAAAGGAAGCGCATTGTTCAATGGTAGGACGCTGGATAACTGGAGTCTCTATCCTAAATACCTTATGCCATTCCTAACTAGCTCCCTCCCCTTTTTTTTTTATTTTTTTTATTTCTTTTTACTTTTTTCTACAGTCGAGTTTCATAGAGTCGTTTTGGATGAGGCGCATCATATCAAGAGTAGGATGACTCAGACAGCTAAGGCATGCTATGCACTCAACTCGCCTCGGCGATGGGTTGTTACTGGAACGCCAATTCAAAACAAACTAGAAGATTTGTTTTCTTTGGTTCACTTTTTACGAGCAGAACCATGGTCAAACTTTTCATTTTGGCGTACGTTCATTACTATTCCCTTTGAATCAAAAGACAAGGATAAGGCACTGAAAGTCGTTACATCTGTGCTGGAACCATTGGTGTTGAGAAGAACAAAGATGACAAAAGACGAGAATGGAAACCCAATCATTACGCTGCCAGAGCGTATTGTGGAAATTGAATACCTCAAATTTTCTGAACAAGAAAACGATATTTACCAGGCGCTGTTTAAAGACGGCAAAACAAAATTTAATCATTACTGCCGAGCTGGAACAGTATTGAAGCACTATGCAAGCATCTTTCAGTTGCTTATGAGGTATGTTTATTACTATTATTATTTCCATTTACTTTATGTGGGACATTCTATTTTCACATTGAACTGACAATCAGTTAAATTTGGCATGTTATAGAATGCGACAAGTGTGTGATCATCCAATGCTAGTATTAAATAATCGGACAAAACAAACAGAAGGAAAAGATTCTTCTGAACTTGCTCTTGACATGAAAGATGGTCCTATTCAGCTAGAGGAACTGATGAAGAAATTTTCAAGTGGCGAAGGTGATAACAGTGAACAAACTTTTGGAGCAAGCGTATTGCAGAACTTGGTTTCTAGCACTGGAGAAGTAACAGAGTGCCCCATCTGCTATGAGGAGTTGGCGGATGGCGTTCTAATGCCTTGCATGCATTCAGCCTGCCGTAGTTGCATATTGGATTACCTTCAAGTAAGGATCAAACTTGCGTACAAAGTCAGGGCTGACTTGTTTGTAATTTACTCTTTTTTGTTAACAAGATAAATACTCGTATATATATTTTTTTACATATAGCGTCTTGACAATAAGGGAGAAATGGGTGAGTGTCCGATCTGTAGGAAGGGGCCAATTACAGAAGACAGTTTGATTGAATACACTACCTTGAGCGTTTCTGATAGTATACCATCAGATGCCAAAGAGGAAGAAGAGAAGCGTAGTGGATTTGTGGCTGGCAATGTGCTTGATGCTGGAGCTGAGACCAACGGTGGTCGGGTGGTTCAAATTCGGCGCAATAACTTCAAATCGTCAGCCAAGCTCGAGGCTCTTATGAAACATCTTAATGAGTTGCGGAAAACAGAGCCTAAAACTAAGTCTGTTGTCTTTTCTCAGTTCACGGGGATGTTGGACCTTGTGGAGAAGATTTTAGAACGGGATGGGTTCCAGTTTTTAAGGCTTGATGGATCACATAGTCATGTAGCTCGTGAGCAGACATTACAGGCCTTTCGGACAGTGGATCACCCTGCGAGAGTGATGCTGATCAGTTTACGCGCCGGAGGCGTTGGATTGAATTTGACAACAGCTAGTCGAGTATTCATGTTGGATCCTTGGTGGAACTATGCGATTGAGGCACAAGCCATTGATCGTGTCCATCGCATTGGACAGTTGAAACCAGTGATAGTCAAGAGATTTATTATTGAGAACTCTGTAGAGGAAAAGATCCTAAGTATTCAAAACCGCAAGAACGCATTGGCGTCGGGCTTGGGCATGACTAAATTAGAAGCGCAAGGAGCCAGGATGGAGGACCTGCAAGAGATTTTCTCGTAAAAAAATTGGACACGGGGCGTCACATGGACAGGAAAACAATGCAGTGCATTGACCTACTCCATTTTCCCTCTTTCTATTTTATTCAATACACACCCCTTATTTCATTTGCATCTGCACCAATCATCAAATAAAATTTGCAGAACAGTTGTATCATATATATTTACAAGGTAAAGAAAGCAAGCACACGATACGAATAAATGCAGGGGATAAAAGCCCTTTTGGTGAATCCATGCGCAATATTATGAAGTTGTTTGATAGAAATGACACACAGAATTGTCGAAAAAGGATGTCCACGACGTAGTCTGGGTGTCTGCATCAAACCCAACCTTGGGAAAAAGCAATTTTTAAACTTATTATAGGTCGTAAAGCGTAATAAGATCATGATTATGGAAATAAATAAAATATCTGTGTTTTCAGATCGTCATTTTTTATTGACAAAAAAAAAAAAAAAAAAAAAATAGAATTAGTAGAATAAAGATAATCGGAAAATATGCGCAGAATAACCTCTCAAAGGAAGACTCGTGAACAATAAAGTTCTTGCTTTGTTTGTTTGTTTGTTGTTTGTTTGTTGTTTGTTTGTTGTTTGTTTGTTTGTCGCAAAGAAGCTGTATCAGGGAACAAAGAAAGGACTTGAATATGTAAGAGGAATGGCGATGTCGATTGATAAAATGACATTAAGAAATAACAGCCTAGAGATTGAACAACAAATAATACAGGGTTTGTTAGTGTTTGCTTACTCCGTAAACGACATAATTGAATGGGAAAAAAATCAGGATTTGCATAATTAGGATGCAGTAGAAAACAGATTGCATGGATTTGATGTGAGCGGGTAGAAGCATAGGCGGTGTGATCTGCTCGGGAAAAGTCTTTTTTCTGTTGTCCTTTGTTCTCCTTTGTTCTTTACTCACAACGCGTTATGTTTGCCCAACAAAAAAAAAAGAAAAAAAAATATAACCCTTTCTACAACCGGCCAATCAACAAGCTCACCAATCCACCGTCCAACCAGCTTAATGCAAAAGCGACCATAGCCCTTCGGCAAAGGAAAGATTATCGGAGGAAAAAAAAAAACTTCAACTCAAAATTACACACAATTAACATTTGGTCAACGGGATGGTTATTCCTTCGTACCATTTTTTTTTTTTCTTTAGTGAGCAGGGGCTAAAGCAGTCTCTTCCACAGCGCGTTCTGAAGGAACAGATGTCGACTCGACGACTGGAGCATTATCTTTTGAAGGAGGTGGAGGCGCAACAGCCTCTTCTCCACCAGTAGTAGCCTCTCCCTCTGTTGCCTCCGATGCCTCGGCAATAGGCGTGGGGGTGCTGACCGCAGTTTTCTCTTTTTCCTTGTCAGCCTTGTGAAGCTTCTTGAAGATGTTAAACGATAGACGCTTTGTCAATTTGGGTGGGACCTCAGAGACATGCTCAGTCGCAACACCAGTAGGCACTTCAGCTTCAGTTTCCGTTACTGCTGCTGGATTATCCTCGGCGGTAGCGTCGTGGGAACTGGTAGCACCTTCGCCTTCGGCCTCTGTAGTAGCCGGAGTAGTCACATCCGTAGTGGCGGCGGCTGGGGACTCAGTATCGTGGCTATGTGCCGCCTTGTCGACCTTGGGCTTCTTTTCTGTCAACTTCTTAATGTTGCTTGTCAACTTGGCGATCCATGACTTTGGCTTCTTATCAGATCCTATTTCAGCCCCGGCTTCGCCCTCAGCAGGCGCTGTAGTATTAGGGTTGGTACCCGTAGGATTCTCATCGGAGGTAGCAGCAACAATAGGAGCAGACTCGATTGGAGTGTCATCCGCATTCAGAACCGGGTTTTCATACGGCTCGACCTGAGTGGAGAAGGTTGGTTCGGGTTCGGGTTCAGTAGCAGTGGTAGTAGTGTCTACTTTCTTTTCTTCGGTATGATTGGCGGCGGGGTCGGAAGTAACAGTATCGGCTGCAGGAGCTGGATGGGTTTCAGCGTGGGCAGTAGTATCAGCCATTATTTAGGGAAGGCGTGCTATTGCTTGATGTGTATGGGGAGACGATGCTATGAGCTGAAATGCTGTGTGTTCTTGAAAGACAACAGCAACTTGATACAAGTCAACTAATGTGAAGGGCAACAGACGAAATAAAAGAAACAAATAAAAGAGACGAAAGAGAGAAAGAAAGAAAAATGAAAGGTGAAAGCGACAAAAAAAAAGGAGTCAAGTGCATGTGTTTGTAATATATATGAAGCATACCGACTTTTTCTTGCATGATCTGCATGGCCGTTTCCCTTATTTTCTATTGTTATCCTCCTTTGGTTGGCTGCGTATAAGAGACGTGTGCGCTTCCCGCTTGCTTGCTAATAGCACGCATCTCTTACATCCTTTCCATGTGCTTCTTTTTGGACAAGATATTCCATGGATACGTACAGACCAGTGGCAAAAGAAAGGGGGAACCGCATGAAGACTTTGACACCACAGCACAGCTACATGCTAAATGAGCATAATCCATGATCCTGTCACTGTCTTTTCTTTTTATTTTTTCACCTCTCCTTTGGCTCTCATCTCCAGAACAAAAAATACAGCACGATCGCCATGCCGTTGAAACCTAAATCTTTTTATGAACGACATGATGACAAGGTGTACGTAAATTAGGTGGCGACGCTGTTTCTGAACCAAAAAAAAAAAAAAAAAAAAAAAAAAAAAAAAAGGAGATGCCACAATGGTATTCTAGTTGGCCGCAATGCCCTTTTCTCCCCGTACAAACTTTTATTTTATTCCTGCACCCCTTACTCTGCACATGTGGAAACCATTACCGTAAATTTCGCTCATTAAAACCCTCTTCAGCTTTCAGACAATTTTAAGACGCCTACCGCACGAGCACCGTCTTTTTTTTTTAGTGCTCATTTTTCAAGCAACGCCCACTCTCCACCTCTTCTTCGCCTTTGTCCATCCTATCTTCATTTCCACTCCTATTTTCATTTTACCCAAAGGATTATTGATGTTCTAATGGAGGATGCGAATCAGGTGCCATTAGAACCTACAGTTGTATAATCCAGCAAAAAAAAAAAAAAAAAAAAAAAAAAAGGAGGCAACATCCATAAATAAGACAAATTTCGCTGGCAGGACTAAAGAAACTAAGGGGGAAGTATCACTTACGCACCACATCTATGCTATTGCATGGCATAGGTTTAGAGTGTCATTGATACAAGACAGAGACGAATGATATTTTAAGGGTTTATCAAAAAGTGATTCATTCAGAACTAGGAACAACACATGATCAATGTTTACCACAACTTTGTTCATCGCGTTTATCGTTTTTTGTCGAGGAGCACAAACGTGTTTCTTGAGATTGTCACCCAAATATGGCACAGAAAATATGTTTTAAATCTTTTTTTTCTTCATGGCTCGTGGCTGGAGTCAAACTTTAATTCACCATTGCAAACACTCGCCACCCACTATAATAGAAAAAACCATACTAACAGTAATGTGCGAGAAAGATACGAGCCACTGTTTGTTTGATCGTTCCCTTAAATGAAAGGACCAATCTGGCCCCAAGCCGGTCGCTGAAATATGCACTTTGGGTACTTCTAGAATTGTTTATTGTAAAATGCTAATGTTTATGGTTGGATGTATAAAATATTATATCTCATTCGTCATCCTCGTCCTCAGTTTCTTCCTCATCCGCTTCATCGCCTTCGATCTCAGAGTCATCGCCATCCAGTGGACAAAAGTCCTGATATGCTTGATAGAGTACTTGAACTTTGCGGCGGTTTTGTTCCACTGTCTCTTCATCAGTATAAACAGCGCCTAGTCGCTCCTTGATACCGATGAGATCATAGTCGAAAGTTGCGCTTTCCGTTTCAATGTTTTCATCGCCATCTGTATCCATCTCTATTTCTGCCAATGCCTTAGCCTCGTCTTCGCGATCCCTATCATCCATATCTTCATCATCCTCGTCTTCCGCATCCTCATCCTCATCCTCATCCTCATCCTCATCCTCATCCCCGTCCTCATCTTCCTCCGGCTTATCGAAGACAGTCAGATTGTTCTCGCCTTCATAGTCAGAATCCTCTTCTTCGCCCTCAGCTAATAAATTGTTAAATATCAGTACCAATATTATTAGAGATTTTACACAGCGGAAACAAAAAAAAAAAAAAAAAAAAAAAAATGTTTACCAGTTTTCTTCAAAATAGTTTCAAAAACTTCTTCCGCGACCATTTTGAAAACCTTTCCATTGATAGTGTGGGCCAACAGATGGAACATAGGTTGAAGAATATGTGCGGTAGGTACCTCTCCTGAATCGGCCACATCCACAATCTTTTCCAGCTCATCCAGATAGATTTCAATCAAATGAAAGCGAATACTGTCAGGAACTTTAGTCGATGTAGCATTTAATGGTCCATTGATCATAATGCTAGTGTATTCCTCGACCGTCTCCAAATCCCAATCATTCTCTTTAAGCATACGGAAGGAATATGAAAGGAACCGACGTAAAAGAAAATAGAATTTATCAAGTCTAAGTTATGAATACATAAGAAGCAAAACGGAATGATAAGCAGGAAGAATGTCTTTTTTTATAAAAGAAAGAAAAATCAAACAACTCATTCCTTAGACCCAGATCGCATGAAGCAATACCTGAGACGATCGATTCCATGCCATTCCGCGCATATGGTCTCCCAAAAGGCTGCAATAAAGTTCATAACTCCTTCGCGAGGTACTTTAATGATCAATGATGATAGCGTTTCACTCAGCTGTTGCTGGACAATTGGTTTATCTGACATCCACATACCTATCAATGATTTCATGGATATAACAAAAGATGTTGGTCAAAAAGAAAAAAGTAGTTGATGATATCATAAAAGTGAAGCAATTTTTCATAACACAGTGACCTGGTCCAGTGATTCAGGTCCTCATGAAGGAAGAATAAATAGCCACTTACAGTAAAAGAGACCCTTCCAAAGCTTCATAAGCTCTAAGTATGTGAAATCCTTCTTTTTGGAAACCCACTTTCCAAGTGCTTTAACGGCCTTGTCTCTAGTCTTCTTATCTGTTGTCCATTATTGGTATTTGAGCAAGGGTTTAGAGGTGTTAACAGAGTAGAATGTATGTTAAAAAACAATATAAAGATAAATAAAATCAAAAGTAGGGTTCCTGCACCATACACCCACTTGACTATCGGTTTTTGTTTTGTATTCGCCTGTAAGTTGTAGTACCATTGGCGGCAAGCTTCTTTCCGAATGGCGATGCCGATTCACTTGCTGAGCTAGCGACAACCATAATTCAGATATATGTGTATACGTTTGTGGTTATAAAAAAAGGAAAGGTTGCCAAAGGTTTGAATGAACTGACTTTCAGTTAACCATTCAAGACCCAGAGGGCATATGAACTTTGCTTAAAAAAAAAAAAAAAAAGAAAATGGTAAACAGAGACCGATTTTCCACGTGACATAGCAGTCTCATCTCATGGCCTGAAAAATGAATATTAGAAAGTTGTTTCTTGCTCCTTGGTTTGATCCTTCTTTCTGAATTATTCCAAAATGGTGCGTGACTGCTGTAGGGCTATCCAACTAAGCATCCACTATAAGGAAGAGAAACTCTTCTTTGTCAATCCATCTATCCATCAATTGTATTGCAGGAAGCAAACTGGCCAGGAAAAACCGGACACTCCCCATCAATTTGATAGGGACACTTTTTTTTATTTTTTAATTTTTTGAAGTCAAGGGAAAACATTGCGACACGACAAATTGATCTTTAAATAATGAGCAAACGACTAGAGGAACATCAGTTTCATCTTTATTCATGGAGCAGTATACAGGAGTTTCCACTTTATTTTGAGAAACTCTTTCTTGAGGATCAAGTGTGAACATGGAGTCAACAAAGCTGGAGAATGAAATCACTGTTACTCTACTACTGATGCTGAATCTTTTCCGCTGACAACTACACCAATCATTCAGTCCTGCATTTTTCTATATGGCTATGACACGCGATAATTTTCTTTCTTTTATGGAACGTTTGCCATTGAGTCCCCTTGACCTGCAATCTCTGAGTTCATTTGACCCTTGAGTGAAATGAATATATTATACACTTTCAACAGTACTCAAGTGGAGCATAATAGCATCAGTTTATTTAACACCACTGTCAACATCAAAAACTTAGCAAAATTATAGCAATCTCAACAAGATATTCGGGAGACTTTATCTGTTATCACACTGATGAAGCCTGCAGTAGTTGACTGCGGCACATCTTACGTCTCCTTGAGTAATATACAAAAGATCAATTAAGATCAGGAGGAATTAACAATATCCCAACTTTTTCTTTTTTTATTTTAATAATTTAACATCCAACAATAGGCTGACGAACACCACGATGATGCTGCCGTCGATGTGAAGAAGAAGAGAACGTTCCGCAAGTTCTCTTACCGCGGAATTGACCTCGACAAGCTCTTGGATTTGTCCTCTGAGCAGTTGATGGACTTGGTCAACGCCCGTCCCCGCAGACGTTTCCAGCGTGGTCTCAAGCGCAAGCCCATGGGTTTGATCAAGAAGCTCCGCCAGGCCAAGAAGGATGCCCCTGCTCTTGAGAAGCCTGCTGTCGTCAAGACTCATCTCCGTAACATGATTGTCGTTCCTGAGATGATCGGCTCTATTGTTGGCGTCTACAACGGCAAGACTTTCAACCAAATTGAGATCAAGCCAGAGATGATCGGTCACTACCTCGGTGAGTTCTCCATCACCTACAAGCCTGTCAAGCACGGTCGTCCCGGTATTGGTGCCACCCACTCTTCTCGTTTCATTCCCCTCAAGTAAACATTTTTTTTATTGCGGAAATAAAAAAATAAAATCTATTCTTTTGCCTCCTTTACTGCTGTTAAGCTTTATTTTTAACAATTGGTACAAAAGCAAATGTGAGGGATACATGATTCATCAACCATAAAACATTGAAAAAAAGTCTTTTGCATTCGTTGACGCGACATAAGAAATGGTAAAAGTCTTCAATAAATTTCATTTTCGGCATCTGCACTTCTCGAGACGGTGTCTCAATGACAAATAGGTTACAAATAATGAAGACAAAGAGTATCAGAAAATGGACTAAAGACCAACAAAATAAATAACACGCGAATTTAATGAGGCATCATCATTCATGCCTTTATTGAAAGCAAATTCCTTCTATAAAATCTCTGTTGAAATAGAGGTAGTCAGGACTGGCACATTACACAGCGCATTGTATCTGATTGAATGTCTAGAGAACATTTTTCTTCTTTTCGTGGATGAAGCAAATTCTTTTTTTTATTCATTTCTGAAAGTCTTTCTGGGAAATGGAATGATGTAAAATGAAATATAAAAAAAGAATATTTTATTCCTGCTTGGCCTCAGTCTTCTTGGAGCGGTCCTTGCGCTCGAGGATGGCCTTGCGGTCCTTGTCCAAGTGGAGCTTGGTGACGACGACCTTGGAGGGGTGGATGCCGACAGGGACAGAGGCACCGTTGGCCTTCTCGCGATTGACACGCTCAACGTGGATAACCCACTTGCGGCGGTAGACCTGAACGACCTTGCCCTCGCGACCCTTGTAGGTGCCACGGACGATCAGGACCTCATCATCCTTGCGGATAGGGATAGAGCGGGTCTATAATAGGATAGTATAAAATATATATTGATAAACCATAATGGTAAGATTGCTGACCCTTTTCAAAGTCTTTGTCTCTCTTCTCTCTTTCCGTCTGAAATCAAACAAACCACTCTTCCCCTCTTCTCATCTCTTTTTCACGCAATCCTCGATAGTTATAAAGTCAAAACATTACATTGCAGAATCAGGTTTTGATGAAGCATAGGCTAGTTGGAGTTTTTGACGTCCCAAAAAAGCCCTCCAGGAACATTCAATGAAAAAGACGAAGAAACAAGCAGAAAATTAAGGCTATCTGCTTATAATCTCCATTTCTCCATTAGTTTGTTCCATTTGCTTCTAATGTATGTCTGACAATGCCTGACCTTGTTATATTATAACAAAGACAATCTTCTAATGTCGATGTCTGTTGAATAAAATGGCGTAGTTTCCAAGACCATCCAACTTTCAGAGATGAACAAAAGGAAAAGGAAGGGAAAGTGTAGTTGCTGACGACGTCGGATATAGATCAATTGGAGAGTGATCTATAAAGCAAAGACGAATTGGCACACAATGATGGTGTTGTCGCTTGCTTCGCTGATAGAAAGTCTTTCTTTTGCCTCCGCCAATGACCCATGGGAGTTGAAAAAAAAGGCTTGCTTCTTGGAGATCCAGTTCCCCCAAAAAGAAAGAGGAACCAAACTTGAAGAAAAAGCTTAAAGAATTATCCCAACCGCAAAACTTACGCTGTGCTTCTCCCGGAGCTCCTTGGAGAGGGAAGCGCTCATAATCTTACGACGAAGATCAGAGGGAGCAGAAAAGTGGGCCTTTCTGCTCTTGCGGCGGGAAGAGCTAACATCTGAGGGAAGGCAGAAAATATCAAATAGAAAAAGTCAGCGAAAACTAGATCAATAAAAAATTTTGGGCTTCAGTGTGGGAGGATGAGGAATGAGGTTGTTGCGAATTATAGAACGAATCTTTGGTATTTCTTCCTATTTTGCATTCAATAACGCGCGATCTTGCTCTGTGCATTGGCGAGTGAATTCCACATGTTAATCAATGAGTGATCATGAATTGCCAGCAGCAAAACCAATTGACTGATTGACCATATGCTGTCTTTTCAAACCCTTATAAAAACTCTGCTAGCCATGATGTATGATGATATAGAGCCAGATAATCGATGGATCATCCTTAAATGGATGGATGCAGATATTTACCAATGGACTGCTTCATGTTGAATAAATCGTTTGAAAAGAAGAGGAGGCTCAAACAAGTTCCCAGCGCACGCGAGAATAAATCTTGGTCGGAAAAATTTAATATATCACGTGGAAACATTGCCACCAAAATTGATCTGGACTGTTGTTGGCCTTAAAAAGCCACTTTGAGTAAACAGCTTTTTTTTTTTTTTTATGGTGTTGGCATGCAAAGTCAGGACCATTAGACAAAGTCGAGGACAAGGTCAGGACCAATTTTCATTTCATTTTACATTCCTTCTGAGAAATACACCATGGCACCTAAACCAAGGAAAGGTGGCGATATTACCCCTATCAAGGATCCTCGTTTCGCTCATGTTCACCGAGACCCTCGTTTCAGGAGACCTCAAAAGAGTGACTCCAAGGTCACTGTTGACTCTCGTTTCTCGTCCATGCTCAAGAGCAAAGAGTTTTCTAGCGCACGTAAGAGACCGCGAAGAAAAATATATATATAACAGAGATGTATCTTTTAAAGATATCGGATTCGATCTACTTTATTATATAGTAACTGACTTTCTTTTTGTTTTGTTTTTTTTTTGTGAAATTCAGCCAAGGTCGATAAGTACGGAAGAAAGCTTCAAAGCGCTGGTAGTGATCAACAGATGAAGCGATTCTATCAACTTCAAAAGGGCGAAGCTGGAAGCGATGAGGAGAGTGAAGATGAGGACGAAGACGAGGACGAAGACGAAGACGAAGACGAAGACGAAGACGAGGAGGATGAAGATAAAGATATCGATTCTAGTGTTTCTGGGTCAGATTCTGAGGCTGAGGATGGGTACGATCCTATGCGTGGTAGAGGCGTTATCAGTGGCTCTGATTCTGATACTGATTCAGATATTGATGAGGAAGCCGCCGCAGAATTGGATGCAGAAGCCGAGGCCAATGTTCAGGAAGACGAGGAGGAGGAGGAAGATGATATTCCAAGAGGAGATGAATCACGCCGCTTCGCATGCGTTAACATGGATTGGGATCACATCAAGGTAAAGTATGATACCACAATGCAGACATTTTTTCCCTCCCAACTCTACTACCCAGTGCTTATAATTTAAATACTAATGAAGCGTGTTTTCATCGCATGAATGTCTGTTTTTTATAGTCCATAGATTTGTTCAAGGTCTTCCAGGGATTTAAACCTGAGAAAGGTGCAATCCGTTCAGTCAAAATTTATCCATCAGAATTCGGCAAGGAGCGTTTGGAACGCGAGGAACGTGAAGGACCTCCACCAGAGATTTTTAAGAAATCATCTCTGAAAAACAAGTCTGATTCAAACGATGAGGAGGAAGATGACGATGATGTGGATGAAAAAATGTTAATCAAAAGTCAGACGGAAGAAGGCAATGAAGAGATTGATTCAGAGGCTCTTCGTAATTACCAGCTCGATCGTCTCAAGTATTATTATGCAGTTGTTGATTGCGACTCTGTCGAGACTGCCAAGGCCATTTGTGATGCATGCGATGGCGCTGAATATGAGAGTAGTGCCAACTTCTTTGATCTTCGATATATTCCTGACGGCATGGAGTTTGATGATGCACCAAGGGATGTGGCCTATGATGCTCCTGAGAACTACAAACCCAACGACTTTACGACACAGGTTTTCCAGCACTCTAATGTAAAGCTAACCTGGGATGAAGATGATGCGGACCGAATCAAGGTTACACGACACAAGTTTTCAAAACAGGATTTGGAGGATATGGATTTCAAGGCATATCTGGCCTCGTCAGACGATGAGTCAGAGGATGAGGACGACATAGAGGCCATTAAGCGCAAGTACCGTGCACTGTTGTCTGGTGGCAAAAAGGATTCCGATGACAGCGATGCTGGTGATAGTGATGATGACAAAAATCAAGAGATGGAGATCACATTTGCGCCCGGTCTCAGCGAAGCTGCTGCTGAACTGTTGGAGGCTAAAAAGAAGCGTGAGCAGACTGTGCACGAAGAGACTTCAATTGAGGCATACAGGCGTAAAGAGAAGGAACGCAAGCAGCGCAAGAAAGAAGCTCGTGCCGCTAAGCTTAAAGGCAATGGCAACAGTGATGAGGATAGCGATGATAGCGAAGATCAAGGTGGGGAGGCTTTGTTCTCCGATGATGAAGATGAACGTCTCATGAACGACCCTTACTTCGCGGAAGAGTTTGCGGGCGATGACATGATGGTGCCTAACAAGAGTAAGAATAAGAAAGGTACTGATAATAGGAATAACAATAAGAAAGCCAACAAGAAGAAGCGTACCAAGGAGGAACGTCTTGAAGATAACCGTAAGAAGGCTGAACTTGAGCTGTTGATGGAGGACAACCGAGAGAGCAACCAGCACTTCAACATGAAAGAGATTGAAAAGGCGGAAAAAAAGAAGAACAAGAAAAAGAAGAATAGGAGCGGTGATAAGGATAAGGGTGAGGATCTGCAGGACGATTTCAAGATTGATGTAGTCGATCCACGCTTCAGTGCTGTTCACGAATCCCATCACTTTGCATTGGATCCTACCAATCCTAACTTCAAGAAGACTAAAGCCATGACTGAGCTGCTGCAGGAACGTCAGAGGAGAACTGCAGCAATGCATGAGGAAAATGAAAAGAAAATGAAAGAGAAGCAAAATCAGGGCAACAATAATACCAACAACAAAAAGAACAAAGGCAGCAATAGTAATAATAACAAAAACGAGCCCAAGATCAAGGTCCAGGGTTCGTTTGAAGATCCATCACTTTCCTTATTTGTTGATACAGTAAGTCGTCAGTCTTTAATACATAATGGATTAACATTCCTGATGCGATGTTTAAATGTCACAATTGCTAGCTTGCTTAATATGTTTACACGCTTACTCATGATAATCTTTCTCGATATAGGTCAAACGCAAGAGCGCCTTGGCGACAGAGAACTCTAATAATGGCAAGCGTGCACAACCATCACAACAGTCTCGCAACGATAAAGGGAGCAAACGTGCCAAGAAATGATATAGAACTACATCACATCACTTGTAATTGCATCATATGTATAAAAAAAAAAACATAAACCATAAACCATGTTTCTCTGTTTGTTTATTGAAAATCTACATTTTTGTTGGATATAGTACCTCTCAAAATATGCCACTTCCTTCCTTCAACTGTAGTCTTCGAGAGGTATATATCAAGCCTAGATCTTTAATCATGTCTCCCTGCCTCCTTGTTTACATCATGCGAACTATTGCTGCATCATTGGCCTATGCATTATTTATGTTAACAATGTTTGAGATATTAGATATGGATGCAAGATATACGTGATTACAGCAACAGAAGTATTTAAATAAAGAACATCACTTACAAGAACTCTCTGAGAATAACAGGAACTGAAGTGCAAGGAATTAATCCCACTTCTGTGATTACGACTGTCACAAACTCACTTGGCGTCAAATCGTACAAAAGGTTCAACAGCTTCAGGTCCCTTGACTCCTTCCAACCTGATAACACACCTTGACTGTTCGCGCTACCAGTGCTTGTGCCAGTAGTAGTACTGGTGCCATGAACACCGTTATGAATTCGTGTGCTGCTGTGTCCATAGTTATTATGTTGGTCGTTGACAAGCTCATCTGGGTTTCCAATCTCGTTCTGCACAAAGCTGTCTAATTGGACGCGATCACTGAACTTGTAGGTCTCACAGCAAACAATAACTGGAATCTTACGCTCATGTGCCGACATCGCCACAACAGCCGTTCCAGCACGCGAATACAATGCTCCGTTGGAGAGTAGCGAATGGGCGCCTAAAATCACTTTACTGACCTCTCGCATCACATGGCCAATAGCTGTCAACAAGACGTATGTGCATGGAACACCAGCATTGGCTAATGCGCTGAGCAATTGCTTGCCTTAAAAAAAGCCAAGTCAATCAGATCATCAAAATGTTAGAAATAATACAGAGATGACTCTCATTAATGGTACATTTTCGTAATACAGGAAGGCGGCAGAAAATGCTGAGAACATTCACTATTTACCTTCAAAACGAGGGCGAGAATCAACAATGATAACCTTAAATTTGATACCCTTAGCATGGGCTGCAAGGAGCAGACCCTGGACAACGGAGGAGCGAGCATATGTTAAAATTACATCTCCATCCTGAATCTTTTGCAATCCAAAACTTGTGATAACTTGATCTGCTACTGTGATCCTATCGCGAATAAAATTGTCGATCTTCTCCAAGAAAAGGGAACGAGCCTAAGATAAAAATGAGTAGAAAACGCGAGGATGACAACGTTAATTAATCACTTTTGAATACTTTTTCGGGACATGTGGACATAGCAACTGTAAATGAGTAGATAAAAAACAATAAATAAAGACCTACATCTTCATCGGGTAGCTCCAGATTCTTTCCAATCTCGTATTTCAGATATCGAATTGCATTACCCATACTGACAGCCATTGGTCGACATGTTACAAGATAACTGATATGAGGGTTTAAGTATGTCTGCATGTGACGTGAAAGGGTGGTGTTCGGTGGAGTTTGATAGTCTTGAATTGCCTATGAACGCATAGAGAGAATTCGAATAATAAATCACTTGCTAGACATTTACTACAATGAATGTACCTTCAGCTTGTGATCACAAAAAAAAAGACATACTTTGCGGAAAGCATTCAATGTTGCAACACAACGTGCGTTTGCACCACAGATCTTAAATTGAGCCATCTGTAGTCCAACATTCACAACTGCAGGATGAAGCTCCTTGGGCGCTGAAGCTGTGTTTGCAAACTTTGGAGGGTCCAAGTGCGCGAACAGCCCGATTTCCTTCGTCAATCTCTCACGTCTCTTGGTCTGAGTTGTTGTCGAGGACTCCGCCCCTGCTGCCATGGCGATCGCCTTCTCAGCCTCCGCACCAGGGAATGAGGTTGCCAAAGATTTGGAAGGATTAGGTGAGAATCCAGAATTAGGTTGTGCAAGAACTTGAGCAGCCTTCTTGCCAGAAGCTGGCAATCCTGCAGAGACACGAGCAGCCTTCTCTGCTCGCTGCTTCTCCTGTAACTCTCGACGTTCCGCCTTAGTCATATTCTTTTGAGAAGGTGTACTAGGTTTATACTGTCCTCCAGGACCGCCCTTACCCCCTGCTGATGATCCTGCAGAGCTGGGTCCTACACTATGAGGTCCGTCTATTGACGAGGAGCTAGGTTGAATACCTAACACTGGTGCTTTGGCTCCTTCCTTCCCAGAGCCAGGAGACCCTGAAGTAACAGATGAGCTCATGGAGACACGTTTCCCTTTGTTGTCCTTTTTGTTGGCACTGCCTTGGTCTTTGTTGCTATTAGGGAAGCCGGCACCTTCACGAGGGGAAGCCGTCTTGTGAGCCTTAGAGGCAGAGGCGGCACGATCTGCAAGGCCCCATTGCTCTTCATATGAGGATTTCATGGGTTCGTATGACGACCGAGATCCTGACGAATTGATGGTACGAGGTGCTGTGGTCGTGGTTGCTGCAGGTGAAGCGACGTTGGAACTTTTTAGATCCGGGGTATTCCCGAGCGCTGACACAGACGAATTAGGCGTACTGACGTTATTGCTTCCTGGCGAAGGCAAGTCTGCGGTATTGACATCTTGCTTTTAAAGTGGAAGGAGGTTGAAGATGGGGAAAGAAGTAAAAGAAAGAAATATGAAGAACATGTCAGTGACAAAAGCCAGCGTGTTCTTGCAACTTTAATGACAGAGACAAAGTCGAAAGGTCGAGTTGACTGTATCACTATCAGCATGCATGTGTGAGGATGTATGAAGTATGTATCTGCTTTTAATGCCCCATGAATCAGAGTAAAAATTTCTTGTCGCTGAGTCACATAGACACATTCCCTTCAAAATAATAATAATAATAATAATAATAATAATAAATATGAGCCATTGACTGATTCCGAGTCAAATGGCACCCTGATGGTTGTCTTAATGGCTAAATCCTGTCACCTGAATCTCATGCCCACTATAGAAGTGATACATACACCAGGAGCAAATCCCACTGTCTTCTTTTTAGGATCCATGCTGAGCTGGGCGTCGAGTGAATGAAGCTAGAAAGGTGTGGGCTTTGGTTCGTCTCTCTCTAAATTTATTTGGTCCGCGTTACTCAGCCACATCTTTTTAGAAAAATCAATAGGATTTTTCGATCCACCCACAGGCTGAAAAGTTGGCCCCAATATTATTAATCCTCCCTGGTTATACTTCCTCCAGGCAATGGATGAGTGCTCTTTATGTATTAAGGTTAATAAGCTATAGCAGGCTCTTTTTTCCAATTGGACGAAGATACATCACATTGCATCCGTTTCCCACGAGGTGGATATGGATGCTTCAATGTGCCTGGATAGCCGTTTGAGTAAGGCTAGCTCGCATCCTCTGAGCATTATCATGTTCAAAGACAGAGCATGCCCTTGACCCTATCTTAGTAAAATCTGAATGTACACCTAAACGATTCATCGAATTGAAATGGAGCGGAAGACCTCGACTAGAGTCGTTCTTCAGCCCACGAGCCTCCCTACAAACTTTGCAAACAACTTTGCACTCTAGTTTGAACTGCTCATCATTACTACCACGGGAGGATATCTGAACCAAAATTGAGCAAGGGCTTACGGAAGTAAGAAATAGTGAAATGGACCATACCAGGCGTAAATTGCAAAGTTAAAAACAAAAAGTAAGGCGGTGAAAGAAACAAGTTGATTGAAGTTACTCTCATGCCTTAATGCCACCTATCTGAGCTGACGTCTCTCTTAGGCCTCTTAAACACAATTTCATGCTTATGTGTATGACCCACTAGAAGATAGATCTAAAGATACGTCCAATAAAACATCTTTGATTTCAATATTGACAAAAGACTTCGAAATCCTACTCGAGAAAGCAGTAATTAAAACAATACCGCAAGTAATACTGACAAGTTGTTAACAGAAGGATGAAGTCATGAATATAGCTCTAAAAACCTGGGTAAGGCCGTGTAGAAACTAAGTATCAAAACATTGAAAGCAGCATTGAGCATCATAAAATGGTGCTAACACAGCTAACCTCAGATTTTATAGCCTATGCAAGCCAATGGAGATAGTAGCTTTCATGTATAATCTGCAAGCGTTGAAAAGGTTTAGGGCTTCTTGTAAGATATTTCAAAAATGAAAATACAATGAATGTATCGTTTATATAAGTTTTGTCTGGAAGTTTGGTCCGCGAGCAATGAGATAAGGAAATAGGAAGAAAGCGGCTACATAAAAACTGTCAGTTTTTCATTTCTTTTTTTGCTTTCTTTTCTTTCATATTTTCTTCTTTCCTCTTATGATAGGTAGGTGATTTCTAAGGCCTCATGTTCCATTCTTGCGTTGCTTTTGAGGGCCGTGACATGCTACCTTATGAGTGATATTCAGCCTTCTGACATTTAAAAGGCGTAATGAATGCATTAGCTTGGCGCTCGTGGTACAACGTGCCCTGTCTCCGCGTAGTTGGATACACACTCTCTTCCTATCAATCTATTGTACCTACCTATTCCAGATTGCCTGTCTAACTAGCATCTCACCGTCATATATGTTTAAGATACAGAGTTATTTTATTCGTTTATTATATTGACATGTAATGAAATATAACAAGAGCACTAGTGTTTAGCTTGGCCACCATCAGCCCAGTTGGTACTCTCTATTTTTTTCTGGATATTTTCAGCCTGTGTATCCTCATAGTACCGCTTCTTCATCGCTCTATACTTGTTTATATGGTACATAGCCTCGATTTCTACCATGGATAAGGGGTAAAAGTAAGGAACGGTTAACAAAAAAAAAGGACCTCCCAATTACAGAAAGAAAATAGGATATTGATTTCTTATTATACCTTTACAGATATAATCGCCAAGATCAATCCTCTTTTGGATCTCAGCTGGGTCGGTGAGGTCTTTATTCTTTAGAAACGCGCTCTTTAACTTTTTATGAAAATAATCAGCACCTGCAGGGTATTCGCGACCCAAGTATGAAAGCTTTAAAAAAAACACATTAATACACTTTAGTCACGTGCATGATCCGCACATCTTTCTTTGCCCAATCGCTCAATGCATGACTATCAAGAACCAGAACGGGATATCCAGGACCTCTTCATGACGACAAATGATAGATTGGATGTTTGGACCGTAGAAACAATTGAGCATTTTCAACATATCCGCATAAGCTTTTTTTTTTTTTTTGTTGATAGAAACATGAAAATAACTGCTACCTGCTTATAGAGTGCAATAACGCGATGCCTTGTGGGTGAACTCATACTAGACTATAGGAATAATTACTGACGATACTGAATGAATGAATAAATTTTAAAAAAAGAATGTATACAATGTAATAAATGGAATGAAGAAAATAAAGAGGAACCAGGCATGACTGAAGAATGACTGATGTACCACTTCATAAATATGCATTAAGAGAACGCTCTTAAAAAAATATGCACGCGACTATTTTTTTTTACACACTTTTCACATCTATACACTAACTTCACTTAGATTGAATAGATGACGAACTGCGCTTGCTTGTTACTATAGTTGAAGATGAATATAAATGTTATAATATTTGCTTTGGATGTTATTGAAGGCCGCTTTCTGGGGAGTTACGACTTGACACACCCTAGAGGACCGGGACTTCCGGGTTCGAAGTAACTTCACTTTTTTTGAGGAATGCGAAGGTTGAAAGGAATAGAGAGAGCCCATGATTCCAGGATGTTTGAGATCTAGCACAAGGGATCAAAGGCCAAGGGTTCTTAAAAGTTCTTATGGACGCAGCAGGGATTGGATGAGGCTCAAGGCGACCTTAGTGATTCAGGCTACAAAGTTCCATCAGTTGGCCAAAAGAGCGAAGCACATCATTCGAAATCAATGTAGACAATGGGGATGGATATGAATCGATGGGCGATGACCAATTGACAATCTTAAAATAAACATTATCCTTTGAGTTAATGCTTATATATTTAACGGGGAACATGAGGGACTCTGTTCACTTCTTGGTTTATAGTTTATGAAGCAAAAACACCGTGGTTGTAGTTTAAGCAAGTTTTCTTACTGCATTTGTATTGTACATTTTCATTTGTGAATTCAATCTATGGCTTATAAAGGGCATCTACAAAAGCACAAGCAACTTCTGCAACAACGGACGAGGGCACAGTAGCAGCCATACCGTACATACCCGCTGTGGATCCTGTCTCTGTGATCCTGCCTGCCTCAAAATCAGCCATAACCTCCTTTAGGTCTGCAATAAACTCATCCGAGGCATCAGCAGAGGGGATTGTACTGGTGAAGTGTACTCCTGGTGGGTTTTGCAGAGCAGACAAGTGCCAGCCACGCTTTGACATCTGGTCACTGATGTCATAAATATTGAACTTGTTCGAGTTGAATGCAACAACTGAAGTCTTGGGGTCACCGTACACATATAAGCTGGGGATAGACTCGATCGCTTTGCGGACCTTGATCTGAGCACTAATGATATGCTTAGCCTCTTTAATGTAGCCCTCCTGACCAATGTGCATCAAAGTAGCCCAGCATCCTGCAATCAGCGCGCCGGGGCGTGAACCGGCAATGGAAGGAGAGGCATAAATTCCACCTGGCCAGGTTGCCATGCTGAAGTATTGGTATCGGCGCAACTCCTTGGTATGATACATGATGATTGACGATCCTTTGGGGGCAAATCCATACTTGTGGGTATCGCAGGAGATGGCAGTCACTCCGGGAACACGGAAGTCGAAGGGAGGCAATTTGTAGCCAGCCTTTTCTGCAAATGCTACCATGAAACTACCAAGACAACAGTCAACATGAAGACCAACATTATACTTCAAAGCCAACTTGCCCAAGGCCTCGATATCATCCATAACACCATGAGGATAGTTGACGGCAGACCCCGCAATAAGGACTGTGTTCTT
The DNA here is from genome assembly GCF_002105155.1 of Lobosporangium transversale. NCBI lineage: Eukaryota > Fungi > Mortierellomycota > Mortierellomycetes > Mortierellales > Mortierellaceae > Lobosporangium > Lobosporangium transversale. The sequence continues at coordinate 140,938 of NW_019029040.1, read as the reverse complement.
ATTAATGGCTTTCTTGACAGCCTTGATATCCGCCTGCATAGTGACGGGATCAACAGGGACATGAATAAGCTTCATTCCAAAGTAGCTGGCAGCTTTATCGAATGCGGCATGGATAGTAACAGGAGCAATACTAAATAGCGATTAAGAGAGAGAGGATATACTTCGTAAACAGTCTAATTACTTGACCAAATTCAAGTTTTTTTCTGCTCTTCTTATAGTAGACTGTAAGAACTTACATTTCAGGCTTGGTGATACCCTTGACATCCTTACCCCACTCACGATGAGTCTTGCATGACATCAAAATTGACTCAGTGCCTCCAGAGGTCATAACAGCGCCAGCCTTTGGACCAGCATTAAAAAGCTGTAACACCATAGCACAGACTTCTGCCTCCATTTTTCTTGTACCAGGGAAGACTTCAGGATGCAAAGGATTAGCACTTGAGAATTTACTGTAAGCAAGAGCACCAAGATCGGAAAGAACTTTGTTGTGGTGGTACACTGCACCAGAAACGCGCCCTTCCTCCCAACGAGTGTGGGGTAGTTCGCTGTATCTAATTATGGTTTGTCACAGAGAATTACAAAGCGGAAAAAATGTTTATAAGACTTGTAACCCTTTCTCCCTCTCACACAAGAGCAAAAAAGCTCAAATTGACCAGAACCCTGCTTTTCTACTCGTGCCTCTAAAAACATGATCGAGTTGGATCATAACACAAGTCCATATAACAATCCAGCGTCAAAGCTGCATTTCTTTGTTGACTTCTGGACAGCGATAAAATCCTTTGATTTGTCCATTACAGCCATACAAGAATAAAGGCGAGAAGTAAAAAAATAATAAGAGGTCAATGTTATAAGCTTACCTCTCGAGCTCCTTTGTCATCTCTTCTTCCGAGAAACCTTTCACAGGCAAGGTTGTGTAGCGAGGGAACTTATCATCCTGGGGTGCGACTTTATCCTCTATATCCTTGGCAGCCTTCCCGAGTTCCCTTTCCAACTTCTTTCTTATACTCGGAATCATCTTAATGTACTTGAATGCAAGCTATAAAATCAATTGACAGAAAAAAAAATCAGAAAATGAGGTTCTCTTGTCTTGAGTCGAGGAGGGTAACGTTTGAACAATACAATACATCGAAGAATCTCCTTTTGAGTTGACATACCAAGCTGAGATAGGCCTTGATTTCTTTGCAGGTCCTCGTTGGTCCATGAACCAAAAATATGGTGTTGAGACAATTGAGGAGCTTGTAAACAAAGATAATGAAAACCAAGTTTTTAACGTTGCTGAGGCGAGGGTTATTGAGGTATGACTGGATCATTTGTACGGCCGGACTGGCCAGAACAGAAGAGACTGGCATTGTGAGGTAATAATAATAGATAAATGAGGAGAGGTAGTCTGAAGATGCAAATAGAAATGGAATGAAATGAAATGAAATGAAATGAGGAAGAATGAGAGTGTCAAAAAGATATTTTGTGTGATCAGGCGGATTTTATGTCTTATTTTAATTGTTGGTCAGTTGCTTTGATTTTAGCTGTTGTGCATGATAATTGAGTGACTAGGACAGGGGAAGGAGGATCGGAGTAGCGTGATGTCAAAAGCAAAGAAGAGATGAAGCATGATAAGGAGGTGGGGGAGAAGGGGTTTAAATACATGTCAGGGTCATGCTGTTACCGGATAAAACATTAATATTCTTCAGCACTCCGGCACAATTTTGACAAATTATGCTGGGAAAGTAACAAGTCCCTGTTGGAAATTTGGTTTAAAAACAGGAATGTGCCATGCAGAATAAAATGTGCTCTGTGCTTGTTGCATGCCTGCTTTTACATGACATGTCACACGTCGCACATTACACATCCATGCTATTCATATTTCCATATTTCCATTCAATCTATCTTTAAAATAACCTTTACCCTTACAGAAAGATTCTCAAGGACAAGAACAACGCATGTCTGTACATTGCCCATGTATACAGTTTCAGAATCAACAACATTGATCATATTCCCAAACGGATAATTAGTTGTTCAGCTGGCTACCTCCCCCAACAGTTCAAATAAGATAGTCCTTGTGTAACAGCTGCCATTCCTTCCTTACTTTGCGATTCATCCTTTCTCACCATTTCTAGCATGGCAGAACTGCTCTGTTGCATGGACTGTTTGGTAGCATTTCTATGTCTTTTTTTTCTTTTTTTTTTCCTCTTTCACTGCTATGTGCTTCTTATACTCAAACACTGAATTCACTATTTCCTTTCTTCACTTGATACCATCCACCTCCCTCAATGATCACAAAGGGTACCAATAAAAGTTGACAATGGTGTGCTGCATCGCTTAAAATATTCCTTCTTGTGTAGAAATCGTTTATGCTATCTCTGCTTTGCTTGCTGACTGATTAGAGAATCGATATGGCCTTCAAAATATGTAATCCTGTTGTCTAATGCACAATTTCTCTACTAAATCCATTGGAAAAATAGGTGTTTTTTTTTTTTTCTTTTTTTATCTCCGAGCTCACGTTATAATATACATAAGAAAGCAATAGAACGAGTATGACTAATCTATACGGTGTTGTTTTACAAGCTGAGTCAGTACAGGGGGTTTTTAAGGCAAAGGCTTTAAAGTTCATTCTTCTTTTCTTAGTGCAACGCTCAAAGGCAGATCTCTTCTCCTTTATCGATCGCGTTTTAAAGAAAAAACCTAGTCCAGTCAGTTGTGTTGCAGATTCATATCTACTCTGATTTCGCAAATCCCCGCTAATTATGTAGGATTTTATTTAATGTGTGTCACTTCATGAGACAGTTAACGTTTTTCTATTCGCTATTTTTGGTTAGGTTCTTCAATTAAAAGAAGTTTGTTAAGAAAATCACATATATTTGAAAAAGCCTAACCAAAAGAGTGTTGGGGGATTTGCCTCGACAAGCTCGCCTCCATTTATCTGTTCGGTGGAGAAGTTAATTATTTTTACTTCCAGAAGAAACAATATAACAGAAGAGTACATCGATCTCTATTACTATTTTACTCACTAGCAATGTCTCCGATATGCATATCCATTTACCATCAACTGAAAGTTGAAGTATTGCTTCCTTGTTAGAATTCTAGACTATGAAACTTAAAAAAAAAAAAAAGAAAACCAAAAGAAGGAAGCTGTAGTCATTGATGGTTCTACAGAACCCTACAGCGGTATTGAGAGCAACTAATCTCTTCTTCGTAGCAATAGAGCAACCATCAAAGGCTACATTGTCAAACTTGCAGAAGTGGAAGACACATTGCTATTCTTTCTATAAGAAAGAGCTATCTAAAGGCATTGGTGGAACGCGAAGAGTCCTCGGGATGAAGAGTACATTCAGATCGCCAATTGTTTGTTCCGGATGATTGATGGCTCAGTTGGAGCGAAAAGAAAGAAACTAACAAGGTCGCGATTGCTGTAGGCCTGAGGTCTACTTCCTTTTTCTTTCTTTTCTTTAAGACTCGCACTTCTTTGAGACCAATTCTCTTGGATACACTATTGTTGGTATGAATAAATACTACATCTCCAAGAAGTGTCCGAGTTGCCAGGAGTTTGTAGGGCAAGTTAATATTCGCCGGCTTTGTTGCCTCAAGTGCAAGCCATTTATACACAGAGATGTGATGGTTAGCCACAACATTCTTCAGCATATGGATTTTTGAACTCATTTTGAATAGAGTTATATACCTGACAACATTGAGCTGCCTCCCAAAGATGAGTATACTCGTGACGATGGCGAGCTTCCATGTATATAAGAAAGAGATGAGGTATGCAACCCAAGTTTCAGTTCCATGAATGAGCTGCTTCTAACCAGAACGATTTTATCATTAAATGAGAGTAATGATAGCACTGGCCAATCTACAATCCACACTTTTAGAAACCAACATTCAACAATCTGATCATAGTGTTGAGGAATATGGACAAAATGAAGGTAGTTAGTAGATCTCCTTTCATCCGTCTTGCTACTACTTGCTTTAATATGTATTTTAGCCAAACCCAAAGACCTTTCCTTTTGCATTTGCAACCGAATTCTTCTGTGTAAATCCAAAAACCTTTAGTAAACAGGAACATGTTTTTGAAGTCGATATAGAAGAAAAAACCTTAGCACTTCAGATGTACTCAGTACGTCTTATTAGCAATACATCGACAATGATAGGCTCTGGCAACTTTGATAACTCCTTATATGATGATATTTGCTTGAGGTGGATGTTTTGTTACAGTGTTTCTGGACTAATCCACTAATTCTTATTATTAACTTGGTGCAATAAACGCGATCTGGGATACTAAAAAGTCAGGCTCAAAATTTAGACACAATCCAAGAGTACGTCAAAGAATCTGGAGAGATGACCGGCGAGGCTTCCATGCTATGACTTAGCTTGGGTAAAGAAATGAAGGTGACCAGAAAAATAAAGTCGAGATCGATCAGAGATGATTCTCATGAAGGCATTATCTAACCTCTTCAAGTGCTTCTGAAAGATTTAATAAAAGTTTATCAAAACTATTTGCATTTTGCACTTCTGCTACCTTGGAACTAGACAAAAGAGCAATGGGGTGCGATAACCCTGGTTGGCTTTTATCTCGGCTTGTACGCGCCAACATTGACTCAGATGTCGATACTAATTGTTATTATTATTAAAGAAGAGAGATATGGAGGAATAGCAGCCCTCAAAGCCCCCTTTAGGCTTTAGAGAATGGTCCTGCATTACCCTATCTCCCGAATGGCCAGTCAGTCCAGTCCTTCAAATGATCTGCTCGCGATAGAGCTAGTAATCGCTTTTTTCCCGTGTCAGCATGACACGCTACCGTGGCATTAAGGCGGCGAATATCCCAGAGAAGGTGGGATATATAGCAACGTGAACATAATTCAGCGTTCTGAGCCACGTAAGTACTGACTTAAGTCAGGAATTGAGGAATCAGCGGAAACCATTTTTGAACTGAAAATAGCCTTGTCAGTGCTGCCGATGCCAGGGGGGGGGGGGGGATCGAGCCGTGCTTCATGTTGGTAGATAATGCGGTTTCTTGTCCAAGATCTGTGGCACAATATCACCAGGTTGTAATATGCCAAATGAATGATACTAGATCTTTTTTCTTAAGCTGCGCATTTTTTATCCTTCTTAATTATTAGACTGTCAAGCCGTGAAGTGTAAAGGTAAATAGCTGCATGATAAGAGTGTTGAGCAATAGTATATACGACATATTAATCATGGCGAAGTATGTAAATTGTGCCTTGAGACAAAAAGTCTGATTTATGAAAACGTGACCCTAATTCAACGAAGACCTTCCCCAAAGTGCAAATGTAAACAACCGTGACAATCAAAATTTAGAACAAACAAACCTCAAATTGTTTATGTGCTGTGCAATAGCTTCTTTCATTCATTTCTATTCGAACAGCCTCCTCTCCTTTGTCAATCACTTCTCTACTCCTCATCTTTTTTTTCTTTTTTTTTTTTTGTGTGTTTACCTACCACTTGATTCACGTCAAATATAACTACAATGGATAACGAGTCTCGTGAAATCGTTCGACTCTGGAGAGTCTACAGAACTATCCATCAGCTCTGTAACCATAGAGTAAGAAAAAAAAAACCTGATGGTTATTAATTTTACAAAGCAAAGGAATGCTAATCAGAAAGTAGCATGGTTGTCAACAAAGCAAATAATATCCAGTACAAAGTGTAAATTGACCTTTTTGCATTACCTTAATACGCATGACTTTTTTTTTTTTTTTTTTTTCTTATCGTTCTAATTGTTAATAGGGCTACCTCATCTCTCAAGCTGAATTGGACCAAGATCTCGAATCCTTCAGACAGACTTTTGCCAGCCACGGAAAAGTTGAGTAAGTCGCACTTCTCACAATAACAATAATAAAAGGAACTACTTCAAGATCAACAATCTACAACAATAACGACTAAGGACAATTGAATCAGGATAACAAATGATAAAACATGAGAGAACGAAAAACATAAAGCAAGCTCAACTCTCATGTTCGATATGGGATCTGGAAGTAGGAGAAAAAGACAAAGCAGGAATATCAAAGAAATAGGAAGGAGGGGCCGTATCTGTGTATCTCACAGTGTTTTTTTCAGACATGGTTGCTTGGAATACGAGTTGGATAACATCTTATTTTCCAATTCTCTTTCTTTCTTCTATTAATGCCTACTGACACTTCTTTTTCTATTTTATTTTATCTTTCCGTCTTTCCCCTTACCGTTAGTCGCAATGCATTGATGTTCATGGTTCAGAAAAAGGACGACCCTGCAGATCAGATGCTTGTTTTCTTCCCCGATGAGGCTTCTGTCGGTATCAAGACCATCAAGAAGTAAGTTATTATTGTTAATGATTATTGTAATTACTATTGCTATTATTTACACTTGTATATATTAATCTCTTCGATCGCTAATTTTTTTTTTTTTTTTTTTTTTTTTGGATATGAATTGGAAAAAATTTATTTAGGTACTGTGAGTTGATGGTTGCAAAGGGTGTAGGACGCGGAATTGTTGTTTTCCAGGAAAAGATTACGCCAACGGCTGCAAAAGTTATTAATGAAGTCAGTCACAGCTATCACCTTGAATCATTTCAGGAGGCAGATCTGCTCGTCAACATTACAGAACATACTTTGGTTCCACAGCACATTGTCCTCACTCCTGAAGAGAAGGAAACTTTGTTGAAGAGATAGTATGTTGCTCTTTTTTTTTTTTTTTTTTTTTTTTCTTTTCTTTTTTGTCAATTTTACATGATTCAATACCATGGAAAAAGGAATACTGACTATATATGTTATATATATAATACTAATATCAGCCGCTTGAAGGAAACACAGTTGCCTCGCATTCAACCCTCGGATCCCATTGCAAGATATTATGGATTGGCACGTGGACAGGTCGTCAAAATTATGAGGCCGTCTGAGACAAGTGGCCGTTATGTTAGTTACCGTCTTTGCTATTAAAATATGCAAATAAATGACAGTAACAAGGCTGGATGACAGGAACATGAATAATGAAGACGTTTGAAGGAGAAACATAAGAAAGGAACAAAGGGATATTTCTATTTTCTGGCTCAGAATTATAATGAATTGCCACTTGAGAATCGAATATGAAGTTGCATGCTTTTATTTCAAACAAAGAAGAAAAAAAAACCCCCCAGCATGGGAAATACAACGAGCCAATTGAGATGTGCATAAATTCATAAATAAATAAATAAATAAAGTGGACGGATCACACACAATAAATAACATTAAGACTTTTTTTTTTTTCTTTTTTTTTTTTTTTTTTTTTTTTTGTCGATCATTTTCATTAGTATAAACTAGGTATAACTTGGAGGAGAGTTAAATAAATAAATAAATAAAAATAAAGTGTGAAAGATTTGAGGTATATTGGCTTGTAGAGAGGAAATAGAAAGAAAAAAGAAAACTGGTATAAAATGGCTGTGAAGGGTCGGCGTATGTTTTAAATACGTGAGCAGGAAGAAAAAGAAAATAAATAAAAAAAAGATCACAAGTGAGAAAAGTAAGAATAGCAAGAAGAAGAAAAAGTTGGAGAAACTCAAACACCCATAGATTCCTCTGAAGATAAAAAAGGATATCCATAATAAAATAAAATAAAAAAAAAAGGCAGAATGAAGTTTCCTTGATAATCTACCAAGCCTTCGTTAACCTGCCTCATGATTGCTTCATTTGGCGATCTTCATGAGGCTTTTTTTTTTTTTTTTTTTTTTTTTTTGACATCATGGTTTAGGATAAATCATTGAATAGGGAGTTTTGTCGTTTCAAGTCATTGGCCGATCAACATTTGCAGAACGTCCTTGTAAGATTCCAGACACCTTCATTCTTTCAATCCATGCCCTTTTCTGTACACTCAAGCTTTGCTGTTTGCGGTCCCTTATTTCATTCGGAGAGTAGCTTCAGAATAGCTTCGCTGTAGTGGACAAAAATCCCTCAAACATTTTTTTTTTTGTTGGTGTTGTTGTTATTCTTTTCACTTCATTGCTGATCCTGACATGATGACACTCTAAATCCTGCTTTTCTTTTTTCTATTCTTTTCCTTTCTTTCTTTCTTTCTTTCTTTCTTTCTTCTTTTTTTCCTCTCCTTTAGACAAGTACCAGCTCCAGAGTCCATGTTCGTCTCGCCCAGAGTCGAATAGGAAGCTTATGCTCGCCTTGATCAAGCTCCACCTCAACTCCATCCCACCAGCATTTCCTCTAAAAAAGATTTAAGAACGCGGGTTATTAAAGAAAATAAATTAAACATCTCTTCATTAACAGTGAAAAAAATATTTCTCTCCTGAAATTCTGTGCTCCTTTGCTCCCAGGTCATCTATATTAGGCACATAGCACTACGACAGTAATGTATCTTCTGGTTCGTAGGAGTGAATTATTAAATTCTACTGTTGCTATCACTGCTGCTCGTGTTGTTGCTGTTGTTACTGCAAGTTTATAGAAGATTGAGACCAGTGATACCATAAGGATGAAGAGAGGGAGAAAAGGTGCCATATTTGTATAAAAAAAAACTCAATTGCAGTTTTTCTTTGTCTCATTGGAGTGTTTGACTTTTTTTTGCTCTTTTTTTCAGTTCCAAAGAGACATTCCTGACAGGTCATGTCCCAAACTACGAAAGTGTAGCGCACAAACAATAATAAAAAGAAAAAGAAAAAACAATAACAATAACAAAAGAACATGAAGAACAACTTACGGCAGGTTTTCTCCAGAAAAGCAAAAGTTTTTGAGCGGTCGCCATTTGATTCCCGCTCCCTGTTGTCTTGAGCATGACAAGTGCAATGCTGACGATAGAGGTCTTTTTAGGTTCAATATCTCGATATCCCCATTCATCGTCTCTAGAAAAGCCCGAGACACAGAGCATATCGATAAGGTGCTGTTCTGCTACATTGTTTTCCTTGTTGATGTTACGTTGAAGAGCTGTAAAGATCTTGCGCTGTTCCAACAGATGGGTTCCACACAAGGTTTTGACATTGACCTTGCTAGGATCCGCATGGACAGGCCCTGTAGCTGGCATGTCCTCCTTTGCAGGAAACCCAGCCTTGGGAGGGATGACCGCAAAATAGTCCAACTCTTCTCTCAGGACAATAATGGCCTGTTTGTTCAAAAGAGGGTTCTGAGACGAAAGATTGTTATGGAGTGTGGTTTGTGGGTTGGCAAGTCGTTGAGCCTCCCCTGCTGTCTGGGCCTCATGGTAAAAGTCTAGGACGTAATCCATACAGGCTGGGTCAAAGTCAACATAGATGATCTGGTCTTCCAGAGACAGGGATTCTTCCGAATTGTTGTCGTCGTCATCATAACTCTCAGAGTGTCCACGACCAAGGATGAGACCATTGGGGAACATGACGATGAGGATGCTCTCTGGAAGACTGACAAGAACCTCTCTGTCAATCTCGAAACGTGTGCCACGCAGGTCAAGCAGAAGCTTGGAAGGGAATGTGCCCTGACCTGGTGAGGGTGGTTCAGAGGAGTATTGTGAGACCTGAGTAATAGGTGACTCTGAGACCTGAGTGATGGGCGAGTTTGACATGGCCATGATGAGAACACAAGTAAAAAAAAAAAAAAAAAAAAAGGACGGAGATGAGAAAGAGAGAGAGAAGGAGAGAGGAAGAGGACGAAAGATTACAGAAGGAATGAAGGAGTATTAAGAAGAGAGGGGGCCAGAGAGTGGAAGGGGGAAAGTAGAAGTGAATGTTATTTGTTATTAAACTGGAAGTAAGGAAGAAAGGAGGACACTCGGGGCGAAAGGCAAGTGCTTCAATTACAATTGCAATTACGGCGATGACTGTCGATAAATATTCTGAATAAACAGAGGCAGAGAGGCGCAGAAGAGAGGAAGCCCAAACAACTCATTTCTCACTTACTCATTTGAGGCTCATTTTGCTCAAATCCATACCCACTCAGCAATATATTCTAACAAACTCTCTCTCAATACATGTACACTCTTATCCAACTGAGAGCCACCTTCCTGCCAAAATATTTGGGTTTTTTTTTTATGAGCAGGTCTTGGTCGGTCTGTCTGCCCAATCTAATTAAACTGAATAGAATAAGATTTTTGAGGCACGCGTCGGTCCTTGGATTAAACCTTGGCACATGACCCAGGGACAATAACGAAGCACAGACACACCAGCTTGAGGAATTTTATTGTCGTTACATCACATCTCTGGGCGCTGAGTGTTTCCCAGTCCCTGTATAATAATGCCATATTGCAAACCTTCTTTGCCCTTTGCTGCAAAAACCAATGCAAGAGCAGGCAGAGCAAAGCTACGGGCATTGATTAAAATGTTTGGTGATTTGAACGTCAACGAGATCAAAAGTTGTTTTACTACTGTTGCTAAGCGGAGGGGGCCTTATTAAGATCCCCCCATCACCGCCACACAATGCTCTGGATGTCCCTCTGAGGTACGCTCCTAAGCCTCGGTATGGAACGTCTATAAACTAAATAAAATCAAACCCCATTTTTTGAAGCCCGCCATACAAGTGCTTCTGATCCAGATCCGGCTTGCCGTTGCGTTGATCGCATACCCACTTTGAAAAGTGACTCGATCCATGGGTCTCCCCATGAGGCTGCCGGTTATGGGGAGTTGCCAGATAAGGACTGACTTTTGTAGTGTCTTCATAGTTCTCCAATAATCTACTCTAGAGACCGCCAAACCTCTCCTTGGCTATCACCTCGCACACTTCCCAAACCGCGTCTTGAAGGGTTGGAAGTCCTTGTCATCAAGCACAGAGTGAAGATGCCGACGGATGTTTTTCCTGATGTGTCAAATACAGGTTACAAGGCGAGGTCCTTCGAGCACACCTGGACATGCCGAATCCATCGCTACATCTCCGTTCATTAATATGACGCTCAGTTGAAGGCCCTCGTTTGATCCCTTAAGCTACTACAATATATATTTATAATCTTCTATGTCCCCAATGCGTACCAAGCACATGCAACAAGTCAAGTCTTGAAATGAGCATCAACAACAATACAATTGACTGCCATCCCAAGTCTATTTGTCCGTAAAGTGGTGTCGATCACCAGACCATCATGGTATCGTCGATATAACTCTCGTTGACTCAGGCCCATCTAGAAAAGGCGAATCACGTCCAAGCCGTAGACGGTATAGTAGAACCAACTATCTATTGTACAACGTACGTGGCTTCTGGTTCAAGAGAGTGAGGAGTTGAATTGTTTATGGTACTTTATTATGGCTGTTTGCTTCCTGTGAGCCTTGAGTCGATTTCCGCCCTGATCTTCCCTGAACGTGGAATCGTGATATTCGAGCCTAAGGCCCTCCATAGTACGATTGATGCTGTCCCCTAGAGCAGCAGCATCATTTATGGTTAAAGGCTGGCTCGGTATTAGTCGCCACCTCTGGTTAAGGCGATTGGTAACGGTCTTCAAGTTTCACTCCGTGGGTGTTCATGAGCGTGTTGATGGCACTGTTGAGTATGGGCTTCACGAGGTGACGATAGGGTAGAGAAATCGACGGGCATAGCGATTGTTCTTCTGAGTCCCTTCATGGCCAGATCCAACTCCTGCGATTCGCTCTTGGCCTTCGCTAGGCCTAGCATAGGGACTATTATGATGGTTAGTCTGTCCTCAGGTGACGGCATACACTTCGTTCTCTTCGTCACAGCTGTTTTCCTCGTCTACTCCGTCTAGGTAGTGTATTTCTACTGCCGGGTTACGTTCTGGTGATCCTGTCCTTTCGGTAGTTCTTTGCCTGTTGTCTGTTCTCGCGCTAAGGCATTCATAAGAGCAATGACCGGGCTCTCCACAAGTGAAGCATCTATCTTCTCGTCAGTGACGGTCTCGTTCGTCATTCAGGTGTGTATCGCGTCGGGACTGGATGTTCCGTTGCTGATCTTGTATCATCTCGTTCATGGTTCGTGTCGTTTCCAAGAGATTAATGGACAAGTCATTGAGCTGCTGAAAAATCCTCTCGGCTTGGTTTCCTTCATTCTTTAACAATGTCGGATGTCGGTACTTCCCAGCGGCTACGGTTAAGCGGGTCTGATCGTACTTGCGTGCGACTTCGCACATCTCCTTATAAGTCTCTGGCAAGGAATGGTGGTTTAGAATGGGCATGGAAGCCTCCTTCCTCAAAGCCCGGATCAAAGCATTTTTTCTTCTGTGCATCCTTAATGATGTGAGCGAAAACGAATAATTGATTTGGAGCTAGTATCAACTCATCTGTTGTTTCATCATCCCTTTGATGGTATGTGGAGAGGATACTCCTACTTCATGGGAGTACTATACCGCTTTTTAAAATCATCTTTGAACTCGTCGTAGGTTTTCCAGTGTTCAAAATTTTCTTCATACCAACCCAGCGCACTTCCTTCGGGGTAGATCCAAATGCACCGAGCTTGGCTCGGTTTTGCCAGTTATTACCTGACAATTCGTTCGAACTGGGTCAGCCACTGGTGAGGGTCATCCTCTGGGTAAAAAGGTTCTGGTTGTGCTAAATTACGCTCTCTAGGGTAAGCTAAGGTGGGTGCTGGTCGATACAAGTATGCTTCACTGGTAGGAGGCTTGACTGGAGAGAAAGGTATTGGAGGTATTGAAATAAAAAAGGAAAAAAAAAGAAAAAAAAAATGTCGATTTGTGCAAGCAAAGAGATTTCGATGAGAACGACAATAAAAGTTGGATATTTAAGACAGGAGATGAAGGATGATGTTTTACCGCCACCTGCGTAGATCACCAATTCTGTAACGGGTTTTTTCAGAGCGTAGATTTCTCCTAGGCGGGGCGCGTACACACGGTCAATAGAGGTCAGTGGGGTGCGATTGAGTGTATCCGGCTGGTCACATGCAGACCACCTGGCTCCTTCTTATCATCGGCTAGAGCACGTAACTAACCTCCATCGGAGGCTCGTTTAACTTGGTTGGTAGAGATCTTCCTTCTTACCATTAATTTTCGAAATAATTAAATTACTCAGCCAATTCACAAAGATCAGTCCAACGGATGGGCCCATTCTCTTCTTCTTACCTCTCCTTCCCCCTTCTTTAATGATGGATCTACTTCCATCACCATCCCCCTCTTCCTCAAATGAGACAAAGAGACAAGAAAGCCATTGCTACTACGTCTGTGCTTTTTTTTTTTTTTTTTTTTTTTTTTTTTTGATAACAAGGACCCACGAGGTCATGTAGGATTTATTTAGATGTTAGCTCTATAAATGGGTTGCCCCATTACTGGGGTCGCAAATAAAGCGGTATCCAATAATCGGCCGAAGCCGCATCGTCATACTGCCACAGTACTACATCCTGTTCATAAACCACGTCAGCATTGAGTAGACTTCCTTGGTCCCAGAGGACCTGTGGCACGGCTCTACTCCCTACTTGGCCTGTTGTGCGCGAAGGTCATCCTTTAGCCGCTGTCCTCAATCATCAAAAATTTACAGCTTTCCAGGCGCTCCATAATCGCCAATTCCACCTGCTGCCGGTAGCTTGCCACCACTCGCCGGTCTGCCTCAGTCCTGATCGCCTTCACATCTGCTGTTCGTCGTTGTCCCTGGTGAGAGCCAAAGAATTCACCTCTGCTACGTCTGTGCCTCCCAACACAGTTGCGTCCCCTGGCGCGTTTGCTCACAGAGGTGATACCATTTTCTCTTTCCCAGTTGACGGTGACTTTGCAGCGTCTGTTCCAGATTTCAGTCCTGCCGAGTTCCTCGATTGACTTGACAAAGCGGCAAACAATGTACCTTGAGATCGATGCTGTGGTTCTGAAGATCGTCTTCCATTTTTGTATCAGTTCCTTCGGCACCAAACCGTGGTACAAGTCTTGGACAGTCCAGTGGGCATCCTCACCCTCGTTCCTCCGTCCCATATCCACATCTTCCTCACCAAACAGAGTGCTCGCATGTCGAATCTCTCTGACGCCCTTGAACATCGCTTCCAAAGAGCCCCAAATCACGTTGTCGGCTACAGGTGTAAACGAGGGGCCTCCTTTATTCAGGTTTGGCTCCTGTGTTTTCCCTTGTTTGTCTTCCCAGAGCTTCTTCTCCTTCACTAATGCTCTTTTGCCATCCTTCGTGATGAGTTCTATGGCCTGCTTCCAACCTTTCAATTGCTCGTCCAGTGTCATGGGACATCGCCAGAGGTGTTCTATGTCCTCCTGCTCCTGTTCACACATCCTGCAGATGTCAGTCTCATACAGGTCCGGTCGCCACTGCCTCATATAAGTGAGTGTAGGAAGCATACCATGGACCTTCTTTATTCTGTGCGCTCTCTTGTGACAATCTGCTGGGCTGGTGAAGAGGCCTCTAGGCGTGTTGCCATCGTGAAGAATATGCAGGCTTGCTTTCCATTCTACTTCTCGCCAGTCTGCAATATAATTCCTGACTCTGTTCTGAGACGCCCACAAGTAATGTGTTCTCACTGCTGATTGGAGTTTTAGCAGGTGTCTAAGATCATCCTCCACCACCTCGTTCTCGAAAATAGCGTGGCAGCGCAGATCGTTGTGTTCCAGTACTTTGATTGTCCACATTTCGCTAAAATGAGCATCTTTGGCGGCTTGGTCTGCCCTTATATTGCCTCTATTCCCAGCATGGCCCTTGACCCATTTCACAGTTACCTTCCCGCCCTGCTTAAAGAGCGCTCTCGAAATGGCTGCCCACCACACTGCGTACTTGGATCGCAATCGCTGCCGTTCAGTGCTTGCTTCTCGCTTTTGAGCAAGGTCCTTGAACTGAACCACTACCGCCATGTTGTCTATGTAGACAGTCGTTGGAACGTTACGGGGACTGACTAGAATGGCTGCGTACAGTCCTACTAGCTCTGCCTTGGTGGATGAAGCATACCCATCGACTCTACCTGAAACTACATTTGAGAAGCTTTCTGGGCCTATCTGAACCACCACCCCGAAAGCCATCCGCGCCGCCCTTCTTCCTGCCTCTTCAAGGGACCCATCGGAGTAAAGTGTTAGCTGACTCATCGTTGATAGTTTCTCTCTTTGACGCAGTATATTGTCCATGTCAACCTGTGGGATCTCTACACCTAGGCACTCAGAGGAGCCAAACCACCGATGATGACCCTCTGGGATTTTATTATTCCTTGTTCTTGAGGAGTCCATCTCTTCTTGCGCTTTCGTCCTGAGCCTCCTATCGAGAGCTTGTTCATCGAGTTCATGGCGTCCACGTATCTTGTTTCGCTCTTGTGCTCTACGTCTTGCTCGGTTGAAAGCCGCTCGTCGTCGCTGTTCTCTTCTTCCTTGTTCATCGAGCCTTTGAAACCTAGCCTGTAACCGTAGGCGTTCTTGACGGCGAGCTCTTTCGATAGCCTTCGAGTGTGCGGCTTCTTGCTTGGCTTGCACCCACTGTTCACGTCGCCACACTCTCCTTCTCTCCACCTCTTCTTTTTTCCTCTCTTGCTCTATTTTTCTTAGCAACCATTGCTCCCTCTTCCCTCTTTCCAAACGGTCGCGAAATTGTAACATTTTCCTTCCTTGAGGATCTTTCCACAGCCTATGCCTCTCGTTAGCTTCGCGCTCTTTTTCTCTCAAACGCTCTCTTTTTTCAAAATTTTCTCGCAAGTATTCTTTTTGGAGTTCGCGATCAGACTCAGTGTATCCTTCATACTCCTGCATACCCTCTTGTATGTAACACTGTGCTCTTCTTTCTCTTTCCTCCCGCTGTTCTACACTTAGGGGATCAAGTGGCTCTCTGGGGTCTTCTTCCACGTCACTGAGGTAACTTATATATCCAACGTCATCATCCTCATCATCCTCAGTGGGCTGCTCCTCCAACATATTGTCTTCTGTGAGTAGTTCATCTGCTCTCTCATTGTTTTCAGCCTCATTTAGCTGTTGGAGCTCCCTTAAATCTCTCTCTTCCTCTTCGTCTAGTCTCTGAAGAATGTTCTTTTTGTCTCTACACCATACTTCGATAAAGTTGTGTGTGTAAAGGGACTCATGAAGGGCATTTTGAACATTGTGGAACCATGCTGGAGATGCCTTTGGGTCTCTCCTTTTCGTACGTACCTCATTCCAGGATTTGAGTGACGAATCCTCGTCTAGAGTTTGCTCAGCATAATATATTCCTCTTGCTGCTAATTCCCGCACAGGCTGGTCATCCACAATGCCATGAAGCATGTCTGCTATATTGAGAGCATTTCCAGGGAGCCCAAAATCGTTTGCTAGTTGCAAGTCAAACTTCACTTGTCGATCGGCCATTAGTTTACAGACGCTTGATGCGAAGTTGTGTTTGTATGCTTTTATTTTGTGCGGCTCTGCAGTTGGGAGCTTGCTCGTCCTAAGGCGCTTCTGGAGGGCAATGAGACGTGCTCTACAGATACGTCCCATCAACCCATTGTCATTTAGGCGTAGGAACAGGGTTGATATCTGCTCCTCTGTCTGTGCGTCTTCTAAGTTTTTAATTGCATAGAATCTAGGGTGATGCATTATGCTGTTGGGTGTGGTTGACGGCATACGTGCTTTGCTCTTACATAGCTTCATATACTTACCTGTCATTCGTCTCACAAAAGAAGGGGGAAGTATCTGTGCCGAAATCCTATAAAGCACCTTGGGTATGAGGACGTTATTGATGAGATATGCTGTCTGTTTGTCGGTTACTGCTTTTGAGGAGAGAATACTACACATTGACGTGACTTCTCTTTCTACAATGTTCTCTGTTGTCTTCACCGACCCTCTGGATGTTACCCAGACACCTAGTATCCGGACAGGGTCATCTTTGCCCAGCGGGCGGATTTCTTCTGCCGGTGTACCAAAATGGAGATTATTGTTATCGTTGAGCTTGCTGTTTAGTGTTAGCACCTGCGTCTTTTTCGCATTGATTTCGACCCCGTTAAGAACAAAAAAGGACGTGGCGACATCTAGTATATCCTGTACATGTTGTTTGGAGTCAGATATCCATGTCGTGTCGTCCACAAAAGCCAGACATGCGAGCTGAGGTGTATCTGGAGGGCCCTCTATTCTGTATCCCTTCATGTGGTCCATAACTTCACATAGTAGTGGATCATAAGCTATTCGCCAGAGTAAAGGTCACTCTACACCTCCTTGATCCAGACCGCATTCTGGGCGGTTGCTACTACGTCTGTGCTTCCCAACACAGTTGCGTCCTCTAACGCGTTTGCTCATAGCTTTTCCCATTCAACGGTGACCTTGTCAATTTTCAGCCAACTTTTTTTTTTAACTGAAGTTCCGAATCACGTGAGATAGCACGTGATATGGATTATAGAAATAAAATAATCTTAGAAAAAGTGTTGATATATGAGCTCGTTTAGCTTAGTCGGTAGAGCGTCGTGCTAATAACGCGAAGGTCGCAGGTTCGATCCCTGCAATGAGCATTTTTGTCGGCTCGTACTGGCGCATGGTACAAAAGATATTTGCACGTGGGTCTTTTTTTTTATTTATAATGGGGTCTTTATTTCAGTCTTTAATACCACTACCAGGAAGCCTTCCACGACACAAGCTCGATACCCAAGTATCAAATATTGACCAGAATACATGTTGATATTCTTTATGCGACTCTAGGACTAAATAAAGAATTACAAACGACCTCAGTTTATTTTGTGGAATGTCTCTCGCCATATCAAAGATTTATCGCGTCTTTGTGTGGCGCGTTATTGCCACTAATTTTTACTGCTGTAGGATACACGTTGCCGCTTGTAGATGAAATAAAGACCCCATGCAAATAATAATTTTTTATTTGCAGCGTAAATAAGGTGTGTACGGAGCAGTGCAAATAACTTCATCCTTTTTCTTTTTTGGATTAATTTAATTGGCAGCCCAGCTGTCAAGAAACATCCTTATGATTTGCTTGATAACCTACCTAGTGTTATCTGGGCTCTATTACTTGTTTTATCTGTAAAAAACTCTCGTATCTCGTTTACTAGGACAATCCTGTGTGTGTTGATGAGAAGCATAGGAGCTCCTGTTGGACATCCAACAAAAAAGGTTCACCAAGATTTTGGGTCGTGACATTCAGCTACAATCCAGTGACAGTAGCGGTTAGAGGCGCATCAACATATTTATGCGACCCTAATGCTTCCTGTCTATTGACATTTTTTTTTTATTTAGAGGAAGCCCACCCATAAGAGGCGGGTTTTAATTGAAAGACTGAAATAATAACCCCCGTGCAAATAACTTCATTATTTGACAGCCCGGTTGCTACCCAAGGGTGTAGTGTTAAGTGGCTGCCCCAAAACGATCTATTTGGCTGTGAAGACTTGGCTGTTGTTCAGTAATTCAATACACCAATTTGCCATAGCTGGTAGCTCCTCAGCGCCACAAGTGGCTTTACAAATCTATACTTCCTCTCCCCAATGTAACTAGGTTCAACAAAGACGTCAAGAATGGCATGTGATTTATGCACCAGATTTTTTTTTTTTTAATTTTTTTTCCACACCCTCGGTTCACTACGATTGAAAAACCCGGGAAGCTTCTTCGATGCTTTGCTCTAGGGGTGGAGGGGAAAGAGGTCAGTGGGGGGTTTATTAAATCGGTGATCCGTGGAGGATCACCATGAAAAACCGTTTAAAATGGGCATCACCACATGTTAAATTGACTGTTGCTGAAAAATTGAATAAGGTTGAATGGAACGACTTGTTACGGATGGTAATATAGCGATATTTGTATATACATATATCCATCAACCTAAATAAACATGTGCTAAATGAATCATGATTTCTGCGTTGATCTTGACTTTCGAGACCGGCTCTAGATATTGGATATTGGATATTGTAGGATAATGTGGGATATTGTAGTATGTCGCGGCAACAAATCCGTTAGTGCTTGGCAGGAAAAAATAAAAAATAAAAAAATAAAAATAAAAAATAAAAAATAAAAAAAAAAAAATAAAAAAAAAAAAATAAAAAAAAATAATAATAAAGGGTTAAAACCTCACGATAAACCTCGCGATCGCACAGAATTTCAATACCTTTGGCCTTAAAAATAGCGATAAAAGTAACTTCAGAATCGATAAAGTAGTGTCTTGGATTTGCGACGCTGATTTCCAGAAAGAATGTAATCGGAAATGTAAGGGTATTTATCTAGATAAAAAAAAGAAACAAACTTGAATTCCTCTCTTAATGATGTTCTTATCCCATATAAAGGAGTATAGGAGGGGCAGCAAGGGAGAGGTGAGAGGAGGGAAGCTTATAGGTATAAATAGGCCCAGTGATTGTATTGCCTGATGTCGTAAAGAATCCTATTCCGTTCGTAATAGAGTGGCAACCACAGCCATGCATTGCATTTGAGGGCACGCTTCAGCTTTTCAGACTCATTGAAATACGTTATATTCCCCACAATGGAGATCTAGTCTATCCCATTGCCGTAAACCAGATGGGAGCTGAGGCCCGATAAAGATCCGAAACAATCAAGGAGTTACGAGAGTAAGCCGAAGTTGGATAAAAGTGTGCTTGAATAATTCCCTTGGCTTCTATTGTGGGTAGAAAAAGCGAGCTGATGACCTATTATTATTGGTTTTTCACCTCTCTGATCAGCTGTTACTGATATCTAAAGGAAGAGCCTTTTTTTTTTTTTAGAGGATCAGAATGTCTTTAATATGTGTTCAAGTTATTCCATATTGTTTCAGAATTATCCAACGTGTAGTAATGAAAAGAAATACGCAGACATTGTTTACAAGGAACTATGCTAATAGCAATGTAGCGCGTAGCAGATAGAGAAGACACAAGAGGATGAAAAGAATCTGGAAAGGTGCGGTAATAGCAGGTACAAATCTACAAGCGTGCTTGCTAATCTTGTGTCCATTTGGCTTGAGCTGCAATTCATCTTTTTTAGTCTCGATGGCAGTGCGTGCAGAGGATGATGTCTCATTGGCGACGCTCCTTAGAGGACCTACGTTGGATAAAATTATCTTACGAGTTACCAAAAGCGAAGTAGATCTCGATATCAAACGCAATAGGGTCAAAGGCAGATTCAGCATTTACCAGCTGCGACTTAGCGCCCGGGATCGGGAACGGTTGTTAGTTAGTACTTGGGAGCATGGAGACCGCATCGAGTCTGTGGGACTACTCCATGCTCTACTGTGGATGCTATTTAGACATTAAAGTGCATCCATTTAATATTACTGTCATATTTCTATGTCTTGCTCTTTCTGTAGCATATCAGCATATATTTTTCCCTCATACAACTGAGGAGCTGTATACGACATCGATCGATGCCTTGACGGTGTTTGTAGTATACAGCCGGAATGGTCACTCCGCTGATATTGTCTAGGATCAATATTTTCTTTGTCCGAGTTGTAATCAATCTCGTCCTGTTCAACTAACCACCAGCTAGAGGGAGGTGACGAAGGCCTTTTGTTCCCTTTATCGTCTACAGTGCTTTCATCTTGCTTGATATCACAGGCTCCTTCAGTACTTTTCCCTGTAATTACAGCTTGAATGGCGCATTTCTGTCCAAGGTGTTCGTCATAAGCAGGTGCTAATGGGCGTACACCCTCCTCTTTTTCGTTCTCGGAGGTTGTCCCTTCATTTGTATCGTTTATTTCCTCATCGCCATAATCCACGATCTCGGCTTTGTACTCGCTTTGAATAAGGATTTCTGCAGAGGAAAAGGTTGAAAGAAAAGTATTCTTCTGTTTGCCATCTCCAGCGCTTTCTGCTTGATTGGCGCCTTCCTCCTCTCTATTACCTTCTCTCGAAGATGTGAGTTTAGGCTCTTCTGAGCGAATACCGGTGGTGTTCAACTCTGGAGGTGGCTGCGGTGATACCAGCGAACGCGTTGAATGGCTGTCGCCGTACGAGAAGCGAAGCATCGAAGGCCGTGTATGCCTGGAAGCCGCACTAGAATCTCTACTAGGCTCAGAATAACGATTCGGAGCCTTCGAAGCTTGTCCAACAGACGTTGGCGTCCTTAGAAAGCTAATGCCAGGTGAGGTTGTGATACAGGCCAGTGGTGAGTAAGTGCGCGGACCATTGAGGCTTAGTGGCCTTAATGGCGTGACAATAGCAGGCCTTGTTGTGCTGGAAGTAGGTGTCCTAAGCAGTGACCGTGAAGTTGCACTGTTGGTTTGTCCAAGAGTTGATAGAGAAATAGTAGATGTAGAACAAGCATCGTCTGGAGCGCCACTAAGTTTTTCAGATGAAGGGGATGGCGAGATGCTCTCATATTGAAGTGCTTCATCGTAATAGTCATTTTCGGATGATGGTGTGATGTTGAAGATAGGCTCAATCGAGACATGTTCTAATTTACTTTTTTTCGAACTGCTGCACTGCTCGTCCCCACTTTCCCACGCCGTACATAATACGCTTTGATCGTAATCCTCACTCGCAGTCCTTAATGATTTAGGTGCAACACTGGGTTCTTGTTGCTCTCTTCCTGATTTGTACCCGCTGCGATAGCTGAAATACTCGATTGTCTGTTGATCTTCTAGGTCTGATTTAAGTTGCCTGGGCAAGGGAGTTGATGGTCGCAAGGGTGCGCGATGAGCAGGCGAGATGACAGACTTCGCAAATCTCACAGAGCGGTATCCTCGTCCACGAGAAGTAGGAGTTCTCGGTGGCTGATCGCTTAAGGTACTAGGTTGTTGAAAAAGCTTTTGTTTATCATGTTGTCCAGCAGAGGTATTTGAGCTGGTGGAAGGGGATGTTACTGTCGCATCAGACAAGACCTTAATTTGATCGGACTCTGACAAGTCGTGCTGTTTATCCATTGTTAACGATGGACTCGAGGAGATAGAGTGATAGTGAACAGTGAAATACGGAAACAGCCTGTAAAAAAGCCAAAGATAAAAATATGAAAAAAAAAAAAAAAAAAAACTTTAGGCACGTGCCGACCAATTTGAATCATCGATTCATTCAACTATTTCATTTGATCATTGTTGTTCATTTGAATGAATGAATGAATGAATAACATTCAAAAGGCTTCCCCTTGCCTTATTATATACCCTTCCTCCATAGACTGCAAATAGTGATAGATAGATAAATAGTGATAAATGAATTTAGGGCCATGCCTCGCGAACGAAACATGACCCGTATATAAAAATTAAGCTGTTGAGATGTCCCGAAGGACATTCACTGGGTTGGACATCCGCGCTGTGCAATGCAGACATCCTTCCCAGAGCCTCCCCCCTTCTTGATCAGGAGAGGCTCCAACCAGGTAAGTATGAGTTTTCAAAGTCTGGCGGAGGAGGGTCCATTTTATACAAAATTTCAAATATGTGACTGCATCTTTGTATGACTATTTTACAATTTAGGTGACCATAGCTTATGGGTCTCTTTAAGAACAAAAAATTGAGGTATAAAGTATAAATCAGTAGGTCACAACAACATTTTTACCACGTGAAAATGATTGGGGGCAAAACGCGTAGCCAAATTGATGTGGGCATACATACAGCTCCAACACACGTGAGCTCTTATTCGTTTACTTGTGAAGTTTTCCACATTCTTCTTACCCTCTCATCCGTTTTTCACCTAATTGTCCCCAACTCTTGCATCTCTCATTATTGAAAAAGACTAAGGATCCTGCTAGCGCCTATGTTGCCTAACTTTTAGCCTCCCATAGCACGCCAGCTGGCTTACTCACCCTCCCAGTGAAATGCAAGATGTGTCAATAAAGAATGAATATTCAATTATCAAGACATTGAGTTCATACAGAAATGACTTTCTTGCCCAAAATTATCAGAACTTGTTGCTTATTTAGACTATGAAAAGATTGGATGGAGTCTATGGAGTTATGAGTGTCTTCCAGCTTGGATTCGCCGTTATCGTCGCGCTTGCAAAACCACTCTCTTCATAGCTGGTTGGTCTCTTACTCAGAATTATGCTTGCCGTACG
This sequence comes from Lobosporangium transversale, assembly GCF_002105155.1. Taxonomy (NCBI): domain Eukaryota; kingdom Fungi; phylum Mortierellomycota; class Mortierellomycetes; order Mortierellales; family Mortierellaceae; genus Lobosporangium; species Lobosporangium transversale. The sequence goes on along the minus strand of NW_019029040.1, from coordinate 118,223 downwards.
AAGGGCCACGCTTGCGAGATGAAGGACCACGTTTGCCAGATGAACGGTTACGCTTGCCAGATGTCGGGGCTATGTGTATACTAGATGAGGGGCCATTCATACACTTATCGGAAGGACCGTGTCTCAGAAGAGAATCTTTTCTCGTGTACTCTTTACCGCAGCCGCACTCAAACATATCCGTCCCGGGTTGATGGATTTTGGAATGACGGTTGAGATCAGTAATTGTCCAGAATCTCCTATAACAGCCATCCCAATTACAGCTGTGGGGTCTTTTCGACAGAGGGAGGTGTGTCCTTTTATGTGCTTTAAGGTTGGAGGGTGTAGTTGCGGTCTTGTCGCAGGAGTTAAAATCGCATTTAAATAGGGTATTTTTTTTCAACGAAGTTCTAGTACTGTGTACTTGTAAGGACGAGGAGGGAAAGGAAGAAGATGAAGAGGAGGACGAAAAAGAAGAGGAAGAAGAGGGCGGAGCGCAGTGTTGTGAGAACTCTGAATCTGTTTGACTTTGGTTCATTTGCTCATTCAGTGACATGCTGATGTGCCTGGGCATCAGATCAGATGGGTTAACATGGGAAATGGGATTCGGTCTGGCAACCTCGGCGATGTCGAGAAGACTTGCGCCACTTGGTTCTTCCTCAGAATGATGATGATGATATTCTTGGTCGAAAGAAAGGTCTTTCCTACACGCTGGGTTTGAGCCGACCTCGAAGTCTCCTTTCAGAGTGGATACATTAGCCTCTTGTGGATCTGGGTTAGTCAAATGATGCTCCACTTCTTCATCACAATAGTCCCAGAGAGATGAAAACATGGATAGTTCGACTGCTTCTGCGCGGTCATCATCTTGAGGCGGGCATGCTTTCCAGGAGCCGTCATCTTCTATTGGAGAGTTTGGACCTTCTGAGAGGCTTGGAGATCTTCGGAAGCGGTGAAAAAAATCCTTTTGGGTTGGCATTGTTCAGATAGAGGGACTTGAGATATTGTTGGATGATTGAGATGTTGTTGGATTTATCGAGCCACTCAACAATGTTGAGAAAGTGTGTGTGTCTGGGAAGGAGGAAGGGGTGGACCAAATAGGACAAGGAATAAAAAAAAAAGAACAGCCTCTTTCATTTATACACGCTACTTACGCCACAACGCAATTAGGCAATAAACACAAACCGTTATGAATCAGGAACAGAATATCAATTTTAAATATTTAAATTAGTTTATTCACTATTCTATACTACACTGCTAAATCTATTGACAAAAGGAATAGAGTAGCAAACAGCTCGGACACTTCATGAGGAGCCAGCACCTACAGGGTTAGTGAGGGTCTTGCAGGGTTTGCGATTGTGTCTTTTAACCGAGTCATTCCTGGAGAATTCCTTCCTGCAGAACTTGCAGATGTGTGGCGTAGCTTGGAAATGCGTCTGACGATGTCTTGTCACATCAGACTTCCTATTGAATTTCAAACTGCAGTCAGGCCAACCACATTCATGTCGTTTTGTAGGTTCATGAGTAGATAAATGAGAACGAAGGTTGGAAGCCGTGGTCGCGGCCTTTTGGCAGATATTGCAGATGAATTTACGTGTTTGCTTTACAGCTTTGGTGATGATATTTCGCCCATGAGATTGTTGCTCTTTTGGTGCCTGACCAACTTCTGCATTGTTGTCATCTTGACTACCGGGTTGGTGCTGGTAGGGATCGGCTTTTGGAGAGGGATGAGGAAGTATTTCGTTTCCTTCCTCGATAGCTGTGCGAGTTGTGAATTGACTTGGTGACCCATTGTCGTCTTGGCTACCGGATTGTAGGACTAGGCTGTTGGGGAGCGGGCAAGAGGGCACTTTCTTTCTTTCCTCGGTAGCCGTACAAGTGCCTGCATCGTTGTCGTCGCCTTGACTATCGGGTAGGTGCTGGTAGAAACAAGCAAATGTTTCCAAGTCCTCGTTAACCATGCAAGGAGCGTATTGACTTGGTGGCTCATTGTCGTCTAGGAAGGCTCGGTCATGCCTTTGTGATCCTTGCAAACTTGCACTAGAACGGGGAGAAGAGTTGATTCCAAAGAATAGAGGACTTCTGCGTTTTAGGGCAACCTGATGGACAGCCCATGATCGTTGCATCTGCATATTTGGAGGATGGCGGTTGGGGGGTAGTGCAACGACAGACAGACGTGCGTGTATCAGTGTTAGTGTGACGGAGAGGGCGAAAGAAATGTTGAAGAAAGAAAAAAAAAGGGTTGCAAAGAAAAAAGAAGCGACAATTTAAATATCTTCTGCGCCATGCCCCACATTGTCCATATTGTAAAAATTTATTCTGGAATTTTTTTTTTTTTTTTACTTCCTTGACATCCTTCCATGATTCCCTCTCTTTTTTCGGATTGCCTCGAACAAGTTGCTCTGGGCAACCACCATGTTCGCGGCTCCTTCCCACCGCAAACGCGCTCGGTCCAGCAACGGTCGCCGTCCTTCTGTTTCATTAACCCCAGGAATAAGTTTTCTTGGTATTAGCCTCAGGAATACCCCCATAGGTAGCGACATGGACCCAATCAGTATTGTTAGCATCCATTGATGAGCTGTCAAAGGTGTTGTTTTGAAAGCCTGGCCTCCAAACTGAACAATTATGACTTGACCTGCCACAACAATGATCTGCACCAAGATGAAGATCGTGTTATTTTTCAGGTTCTTGAATACGTTGAGTGTGTCATCAATTCGGCGACAGTTTAGCTCATTGAACAATTGTAAGAATACAAATATGTTGAATATCATGGTACGAAGCGTCAAACGATGCTCTGGTGATATGGTACCATCCTGTGACTGAAGATGAAAAAGTTGAGCACCATATTTGAGAAGGGTCAAGTTGAGGGCAATCTGAAAAATGGCTTGACCGAGGATCATCTTCCACATACTAAAGGTGATCAAAGGGGCAGATTTGGCTATAGGGAAGCGGTCGAGAATGTCAAGCGTAGGAGGTTCTGTTGCTAGCGCCAGCGCAGCAAGAGTATCCATGATCAAGTTGACCCAGAGCAGCTGAACAGCAGAGAGCACAGACTGGTTGTTGTCAGAGGTTGCTGCAGAAATAAAAGACAATGTGACCGCTGAAATATTAACGCCGAGTTGAAATTGTAAAAATTTTTGGACAGAGTCGTTGATTGATCGGCCCCACATCAATGCTTTTAAGATACTGCTAAAATTATCGTCCATCAATATGATCTCAGATGCCTCCTTCGCGACCTCTGTTCCAGCGATCCCCATCGAAAATCCAACGTCTGCTGTTTTGAGTGCTGGTCCATCATTCGTTCCATCTCCTGTCACAGCCACAATCTCGCCGAGTTCCTGTAGACGACGGACAACAAGAGTTTTATCAGTTGGGCTACTGCGGGCCAACACTTGAAGACGCTTAACAGTTTCAGTTTGGCCTTCCTCAGTCAGCTCCCTGAACTCTGGCCCTGTCATAGCTACCCCCCCCTTGGTCAAAATGCCAGCTTCCGCAGCAATTGCACATGCGGTTTGAATGTTGTCTCCAGTGATCATCCTGACAGTGACTCCAGCCCTCGCGAACTTGCGAACACTCTCTATGACACCAGGCCTCAATGGATCCCGGATCCCAACAATGCCCAGGCATATCAGCTTTTCATGTGGAGCTTCTTCCTCTTCAAATTTTTTGAACTCGGACGAAGAAACGTCGCGATAGCATAGTGCGATGGTTCGGAGAGCTTTGTCGGCATACTGACTGATAATTTGATCAAACTTGATGCGAGAGTCATCATCCAGCGGTTTCAACTCGCCTTCTGAATCCCTATAATGGGTGCAATAATCCATGACAATCTCGGAGGCGCCTTTCACATAAAGACGATAAGGTTCCTTGCCTTGAGGCGATTGCACAACGCAAGACATGGTCTTTTTAGCTGAACTGAAAGGATACATTTTGACAACCTTGACGTCCGAGCGGATGGTCTTATAGGAAACACCCAAGTGCTTGATGAAGCCTAGCAACGCAGACTCAGTTTTAGATCCAATAAATTCGATGTTGCCATTTTGATCCTTGTCTTCGAATGCTGATGAATTGACGGCGATCCCCTCAATAACCAGGTTGACAGCCTCTGGAGGGACTTCATTCTTCCATGTCTTGATACCGTCTATGGAGTTAAACGACAGCGCTGAAAGGGTTCCCTCCACTACAGCCATTTTATTCTGAGTCAATGTTCCTGTCTTATCAGAACAGACAGTGGTGGCATTACCCATGGTCTCACATGCAGAAAGGACGCGGACCAAGTTGTTATCCTTCAACATCTGTGTAGTTGCGTACGCAAGAGCTAGAGTAACTGCCATCGGAAGACCTTCAGGAACGGCAACAACGATGATGGTAATAGCCTGGATGATAATTTTGATCATATCAGAGAAGATGTCCGTGATAGAAGGGAAGGGTTTGTTGGATAGAGCAGCTTTGACAAAGTACTTTACAGCAAGAATGGCTAGCATAGAGATTGAGGATGCCATTCCCAGTTTAGCAATAGATTCTGCTAAAGCACCAAGCTTAGCCTGAAGAGGGGTCTCTTCGGGTGTAGCCTCGCGCATAGCCATCATAGTTTTTCCAAAGAATGAATTCGGCCCCACTGCAGTAACGAGCATAGTGCCGGATCCATCAAGAATCTTTGATCCCGATATAATATAGCATTTCTCTTCTGTATCCTTCTTCACGGCGTCTGATTCGCCCGTTGCAGAAGATTCATCGCATGTAATGTTGTGGCACGTGAGAACGATCCCATCAACCTTTAGTAGGTCGCCGGGCTGCAGAAGCATGATATCCCCAACTTGGATCTCCTTGACATTGACCTCCTGCTCACGACCATCTCGTAGAAGTGTCACACAACGGTCCTCCTTTTTTGCATCCAGTTTACGGAACTGACGTTCCTTTTGATAGTCATTTATGGCATTGGTGAATACAACCGCTGCTACTGCGGCCAAAATGGCAGCACCTTCGACCCAACCAACACGGGGCTCACTAGGATCGTGCTGTGGGCCATAATCCTGATATACACTCACACCCAAAGACACGAAGGCTGCAATGCTTAACAAGACTATTTAATGAAGAGAGGTATCGTAAATAAGTGTTAAAGAAGAGTATGAGCTATCTATTCTCCCTTTCATTTTCTTTTCTTTTCTTTCCTTTATTTTTTTTTGAGTAATCATGGACTTACTGAGTGTGCGGTCATTAAATGTCTTTTTGACGAACTCAAAAAAGGTGGTACTCTTGACGGCTGGCAGGATCTATTACGTAGTATTAGGGTATAGGACGTAGTAAAAGGGAAAAGAAAAAAAAAAAAAAACGAGCGTCATGTAGGTCATGTAAGTGAAAATTGTTTTTCTAGATTGTTGGCCCATGCGCACCGGATGGAATATTTTCGTCCAAGGGTCCAAAGTCACACAAAAATAAAAAAAGTGGAATACTCTTTCCTTACGTTGCGTCCAAAGGCTTTGGATCTTGCAGCGAATTTTAGTTCATTTGATTTGCCTAGCGATGATTCTGGTGCTTCATCTGAGTGCAGACCGACGTTAGGATCGACTTTAAGTGCTTTACAAATCTCTTGAATACCCCCCATTTGACTAGGGAGTGTAGGATTCGTGGGATCTGTGAGAGGTGCCAAATCCTGTACAGTCAGACCAAATTCTGTTGACGTGGGAGTAGATTTAGTCGTATGGTAAGAGCGCTGATGACGATGGTCTTCATTAGAGGGTCCACGACGGCTTCCAAGCAAAGGTTCGTTTACAGAAGAATCTTGAGCCATTTTTTTTCTTCTTTTTTTATCTGGATATGAATGATAAGGTAGAAATTGTTTAAAAAAGTGATGAGAGGAGCAGTGGAGGGTTGAATGCACCGCTTGACAGTGATACAAATACAAAAGAAAAAGAATGAGGAATGAAGAATTACGAAATGAACTTTCTTGCGAAATGGAATGAAGTGTCTCAGGTCGATCTAGTCCAAAGACAGGTTTGTTCCTCAAATGATATCAAATCCTTGTCTCACAGTGATGTTTCCTCGGTAAAAACTTACAATCCTCTTGTTTAATAGACAGGATAGGATGTGCTCTATTTCAATGTCATAATGCAAACATGCTAATTTTTTTTTTTTATCGAGATAAACGTCTATTGCCTCAGCATCATCGCAACTGCAATCAAACCACCAATCAATGCGCCTCCTAAGCTACTGACCAAGAAGTCTCTTCGCGTCGCGCGTACCTCCGCATCGCCATCACTAAGGATTAATGACAACCGATTCTGGCTAGATTTAGTCTGTATCCGAGGCTTGTTCATTTCTTCACGCCAAGCATCACTCATGTCAACACCTACGTCGGCTGCCTCTCCTTCAATCTTATCGTCCTTTGACAAAAAGACTACCTCACCATCCTCACCCAAGATAATGTCACCAGACTCTGATGACCCATCCATCCCCTGTATAGCCGCCTTGGGCGCAGGTCCTCCTTTAACCAGCAATTTTTCCATCCGATCTAGACGCTCTTCCTGACGCTCCGCAATCCCCATCATCTTTTGCAATATGTTTTCGCCTCCCAGGAGTGCTCCACCGACTGTCACAGGAGTGATAGCAGCATTTTCATCGTCTGTGACTGTTACTCCCGCTCCCTCAGCAACAGCAGTAGAAGAAAAAACAGGCGAAGGCGAAGAGCTACTATTATTCCTAGGTGCGAAGTCCGTCATTGCAGCTGTAGGAGCTCCTGGGCTCGCAGAGACAAGGGTGGTTGGAGTAGTTCTTTTTTCAGGAAGGACACCACGCTCTGTCAGATCCTGGACAAGTTCTTCATAGCGCTCCACCTGTTTTCGTCGACGTCGTGGTTCAACGAATGCTTGGACGATTAGAAATGCCATGACGTTCACGCCCACGAGACCCCAAGTTCCATAGGTACTTGCAGCTCGAATCTTGTCACTCCAAACTTGTTCTTCGTGATATCTCTCCATGATGACTCTTGTCAGCATCCTAGATTTTGATTCAACATCAGATTCAGCTTGTTTGTATTCTATTCTGGCCTTTTGTTCCGCTTGCTCATTTGCATGTTCGGAGCGGTAGAGATCTGTGAATCGGACGACATCGTCCGGTGACCAGAGATGTTTGCGTTGCAACAGGTCATTAATGGCCTTTTGGGTATCTGAACGTCGACTGATAGCGTCCTCATATGCCTGCTTTGCTTCAATTAATTTGATACGCGCTTCATCCAAGCTATCGCCTAATATCGTCCCAATCGGTTGAAAAGATAGGAAAAATAAATCAATGAGAAAAAAAAAAAAAAAAAAAAAAAAAAGAGAACTATTTTTCATAGTGCTGTTCACAGGGCGCACATGTCGCAATGAATTTTATCCACGCACCGTGCGTAATAACCTTGACTTTCAGATCATTGATCGCATTGTATCCTGTAAAGTTGTTGAGATGATCTGCCAATTGAGCAATGGTATCTCGGTAGTCTTTCCGTTTAACAGATTCTGAGAGCTGGCGTAAACTGTCTGGTATCGCAGATCGCATGTATTCTGTAGATGACTCCAATGACTTTTTGTAAGGTAATAACTTGGCTTTAAAAGGCGATAGTGGGTCTTCACCCAAAAACAAGTGTTCACGACCCTGTTGTTTGACGCTATCACCTTGTTTTTGTTCATGTTGTTGTTGCTGCTGTGCAGAATTTTGACGATAATCTGGAGTATCAGATATTGTTGACTGATTATTGTCCCCAAAGTCCTTCGATCCATGTTGAGTAGATGTTGTACTGATGGATGCATTTGGGACAGTACGAGGCTTGGTAGAAGCAATTGGCGCTGCTACATCGGAGGCATTAGATATTAATTTTGATTGTCTCAGTCTTTCTGCTGCCTCCTTCACTGCGGTCGCTTTCGCAGCAGCAGCAGCAGCCGCTGCTTGTCGCTCCCTTTCCTGTATAGCCCTAAGTGCCTGCTCTTCAAGTTTCCTTTTCTCTGCAGCGGCGCTGTCAAGAATCTCTTTTAATGCAGCATCTTCAGCAGCAACCCTCTTTTTTTCCATCTCTTCCGTGAGCCTCTTCTGCGCATCATTTTCTGTAGCTCCTGCTTCTGCCTCTTGGGTATCCTTGATCTTTCCAGAAGAATCATTGGATCCGTTGCTATTCTCAGCAGAAGCAGATAGTGATGATGGCGATGATGATGAGGGACGATCATTATCTCTTTTGATAGTAGTAGACGAGAATCTGTGGCGAATCAATGCAGCATTGACAGATCGAGGTGCGCAGGTCCAACTGTTGGGGACCTGAGCATACAGGCTGTAGTTATGCAGGAGTTTTGTCTGGTTGGTGTACCGAAGTAGGTGAAAGTGTGTAGTGGCCATGATCCGCTCTATCGGGACTACTTTAATATCGATTAAACCAACAGTACCAACAGTCTTCTGGTACCTGAAATAGAATGAAGAGTATTTGAATGGGATACTAATGAGTGTTTGGATGGGAGGATTGGGATGGCTATTTTTTTTTTTTATTTCTCTTTCTAGGTCCAGGTTTCCGTTGCTTGACCTGTTTTGCATTTTTTGCTAAATGGCCATCGTCACGTTATTTTTGTTTTTTTATTTTTATTTTGACATTTATACTTCTAGCCCATCACTTTCTTCTTTGCTTCAAAAGATACGCGCCGCCACCTTTTTTCTTTTCTTTTTCTTTTTTTCTTTATAGTCTCAAGATCGCGATAGAAATCACTGCTCGTGGATAACAAAAAAAAAAAAAAAAAAGAAAAAGAAAGAAAGAAAAAACGTTTCATTCCCATTCTTTTGTATTGAAAGAGCATACTGTCTTGCATTCAGATCATGGGTAAACATCACTGATGCAACAATGTTAAGGATAATCGCTACAGGACGCGTCTTGGTCTTGTCATCCTTTCATGACTAACACAAATCATGTTTTCCACACACCCCTATTTCCTTTATTAATAGCTAGCAATCCAGGCTTCACCTGTAAGTTGTCGCTTTAATTCTTTCTCATGTCAGCTATAAAAGAAACACTAATCATACCAACTCAACACTTTGTTGTTAACCCCCAATGTTTTTTTCTATTTTATACATACACCACAGTTGGGGGATTTGGTACAGGCGCAACAGGAGGCTTTGGTAGCTCTACAGATGGGAATGCCTTTGGAAGTAAACCAGCAACATCCACAGCAACAACGCCAGCATTTGGTACAACATCATTTGGCTCCGGTACCACATTTGGATCAACACCAACATCTACCGGTGGGTTTGGGTCTACATCAGCATCCCTGGGAGGATTTGGATCTACGCCAGCATCTACAGGAGGATTTGGATCTACGCCAGCATCTACAGGAGGGTTTGGATCTACGCCAGCACCTACAGGGGGGTTTGGATCTACACCAGCATCTACGGGAGGATTTGGGTCTACATTGACATCTTCAGCTGCCGCACCATCCCTTTTTGGGGCTCCAGCTGCCGCAACCTCGACTGCAAGCCCTTTTGGGGCGATTACTACTACTTCAGCGCCTGCTGCGCCTTCATTTGGAGCGCCAGCTGCAAAACCATCCACCGGTGGATTTGGTACATTTGCAGCATCTACTCCAGGTCCAACATTGGGCGGCATTTCGACAGCTACGTCAGCTCCATCACTATTTGGTAGCACTGCTACTACATCTACACCAGCACTTTCGTTTGGTGCGCCCGCGACATCAGCTCCTGCAACCACATCATCTCTTTTTGGAGGCGCAGCACAAAAGCCTGCTACAACAGCACCTGCAGGAGGTCTCTTTGGAGCAACTCCGACAGCTGCGCCCACTTCGACAGCTGCTTCCACATCACCATTCTCGCTCAGTTTGAATACCTCAGCAGCTAGTGCTGCCCCGGCTACAACTCCGCTTTTTGGTGGTACCAAGCCTGCGACGCCTTCTCCCTTTAATCCAACACCAGGTCTCGCTACCACTACCACAACCAACACTCCAGCCTTTGGTGCAGCGAAGCCAGCCTTTGGTGCACCAGCTGCTTCGACTGCTGCATCATCTACAGCAGCACCTACATTCAGCCTTTCAGCGAACACCGGCACAACAAATGTTGCCTCTACCGCTGCACCATCCACTTGCTCATCTGCTGCAACATCTGCACCTTTATTTTCATTATCCACTACACCAGCAACGGGAGCGTCCACATCGGCTGCAACAAACACAGCTGGACTGACGACAAAACCACAGGAGGATGCAAGCTCCAAGACGGCAGTCCCTCCAACGCCCTCAGCATTGCGTAACAAGAGCATGGATGATATTCTTCATCAGTGGTCGAAGCAATTGGATGAGCATACAAAAGCTTTCCGCGAGCAGGCTAAAAAGATTTCTGAATGGGATCGTAAGCTATTTTCTAACGGACATCAGGTAAAAAGCTTTTTTTTTTTCCCTCCTAAATCATATTTATGGATGAGTGAGGTTATCATAATGTTGGCAAATATCCTTGGCTTGAAAAGTTTTGTAAAAAAAAAAAAAAAAAAAAAAAAAAAAAAAAAAAAGCTTGTGAAGGAAAGCTGACTTGGTGACACTTTAATTTAAATAGATCAGCCAACTGTATCAGATGACTGTGGACACAGAGGCGACACAGAAGACAATCGATCAGAACCTGGATTATATCGACTCACAGCAACAGGAGCTTAGTGGCATTCTAGATTTGTATGAGGATCAGGTGCAAAAGATGTTTGAGAAGGATGCTGCTACTGCAGGAGTGAATGCCAATGGTCTGAGACCTGTAGATGAGCAACGTGAGCAAACATATAGCTTGGCTGAGAACCTCAACAAGCAACTAGATGATATGTCGCTTAACTTGACCAATATGATTGAGGAAATCAATCAGACCTCACCCAAAGCTGATGGCGAAAGCAATGATCCTGTAAGTTTGCAATTTATTAGCAAAAGCTTTTTTTTTTTTTTTTTTTCTGTTTTTTTAGCTCTTTTTTGTTTTTAAACAATCATTTTCTTTTTTTATTGTTTCATATATCCATCTAGGTTGGACAAATTATTCAGATCTTGAACGCCCATTTGACGAGTCTGCAGTGGATTGATGACAGTACAACACAATTGCAATCAAAGGTGCAGGAGGTGGGTAGACTACAGAACCAATTGATCAAGGAGCATGAGAGCTATCGTAGCCGTGGTGTCTTTACAGGTCGATCATAATTGAAAGGCAGAATGATAGAATGCATGGAAAAAGGAAAAAGGAAAAAAAAAAAAAAAAAAAAAAAAAAAGCATTGGATAAGAATGGTGACATTACAATGGAAATGGAAAAGTGTAGCAATGTTATGGCAATTTCAATAGCCTTCATAATAAAAAATAAAAAAAAAGACAATAGTACAAAAGAAATTGTTACAAGCATTCATTATTTTTTTATTTTTTATTTTTTATTTTTTTTAATTTTTCCTTCCATGATTAAAACTAGACTAAGGATTTTGTTTTGATTGAATTAAATTATATGGTACATTTTTCCTTTTTTTCCCCTTCTTTTCTTCTCCTTCCTCCTCTTTCTCTTTCTTTATGCTTTCTACAAAAAAAAAAAAAAGTCAAAAGTCAAAAAAAGCAAGTATAAAAAAACTCAAGGTGATCCCATGCGAGTAGCATAGCCGGTAGTGACTTCTGGTCGACCATTATACCTCTCCTCTCTTTCAACATCATATGGATCATTTGTCTCATAACCTCCTGGACGAGAGTAACCACCATTGGTACCGCCGTTTCCTCCTTCTTGAACAATCTCCATATCGGATGGTCCATGGGACGCATCACGATGGGATCGTGCATGATTATTATAATAATCAGAAGGCTGTCGTGAATGTTGGATTGTGGGTGAATAGGGGAATGCTCCAGTGGAGGATGAGGCTGAAGAAGAAAGTGGTGGTGGTGGTGGTGGTGCTTGTGAATTATTGTTATTAGTGGGTCCCATAGCCGGTGAAGAAGGTGGATATGAATCACGTTCGAACCCCTGTTGTTGTTGTGGAGGAGGAGGCCGTTGTGAAAACTGGGATGGAATCCTTGGTAAGGAAGGCGCGCTGCCTCCGAATCGAGTCTCTGCTGTAGACAACTCTGGGCTCTCAGTCTTGGTTCGCCAGTGCTGACGATGCTCCGAGATGGAGCCCCAACTGGGTTGTTTCTTGATGGCATGGAGCCTACGCTGTTCAGAAAGTGAGCTCCAGCTGGATTGTTTCTTGACTGCATGGTGATAAGGATGTGAATAAGGATCGGCAGCTTGGACATTCCTGTACAGTTCAGACGATGGAGAGCCCGATGACCAGTTGACAGTTCCATCACTAGGACGCTTCTTGTTTAAATCATAATTCATTGCAGAGGAGGAAGGGGTGCCATTGCCACCAAAAGGTCCATCCGCAGGTCCTGTGCTACCTGTAGGTGAAGACATTGATCCAGAGCCGCCATGGCCTGTAGGTCGTGACGCGTCTCTTGAGGTATAGAGCGATGTCCGGTCATGCGTTGGCGAGAGAGGCGAGCTTGGATAATGATGCGCTGGGGAATCATGTGGTCCAGAGGAGGAATAAGGTGCTGAGGAGATTGATAATGGGGATTTGTTACTGGAAGAGGGGGAGGCCATATCACGGGAGTCCATAGATCCTCGGAAGCTATGTGTTCGATGACCATAATCCTCCTCCTTGCTGTCCATTGGGTTGGCAAACGAACCTGGCCGGCTCAAGTTCAAACAGGATTCGGAAGGATGACGATGGAGATGACGATGGGGACGCCCCTGAATCTCCATTTCTTGGTCAGACTCGGGACGCTGATGATGAAATTGTGATGATAATTTGCTGTTCAGAGACAGGTGTTTGGAAGAGCCATTCGACAATGGAGGGGAGGATGCATGATAGGCCTGTCGCAGATGCTGGGCAGAGGAATGACGGCCAAGAGCAGGACGTGAGGAATGGAAATGATCATAGGGAGGACCACCACTCTCGAAGGACCGTTCTCGAGCCCATTCTCGTTCCCGATCCCATTCGCGCTCACCTCGGCCGAGGGATGCTCCAGGGCCCTCTTGCTGAGGAAGTGGTGAGGGAAGAGGAGAAGAAGAAGAGGGTGTCTGCTGCTGTTGCTGCTGATGAGCAGCAACCATGGCCTCCAATTCTCGATTACGGGCTGCTAACGTCATGAGCTGTGTCTCTGCCGCCTGCAGCAGTTCAGCCTTTCGCTCCAACTCTCTAACATAGAGATCTTTACGTTGTCGGAAAGCTCTTTGGGCAGCACGATTTTGAGCAGCACGTTTGCTTGAATTCCGACCTTGTTCTGTTTTCCCAGCACCGTTTTCTTTTGCGCCAGTGCCTGTTCCTGAGGTACCATTACCGTTATTACTATTGTTACTATTATTGTTATTCTTTGGATCAGCATCATTTTGCTGCTGTTGTTGTGATTGCTGTTGTTGCGGTTGTTGACCTTGCAAAGTAGAGGGCTGTGACTGAGTAGAAGAAGCGCCGATGGAGGAGCGATGGCGATTGCTCTGGGCATTGTTTTGAAGATAGTCCATGGTAGAGATAGAATCGACTCTGGAAAGACTTGAACTGGTGGTAGTAGATGGTGGGGCAGAAGGCGAGCTCATGTACAAGTCTATTATTAATTGTTACAGATTTTTTTTTTTTTTTTTTTTTTTTAGGTAATTATATTACGAAAGACAAGTTTAAACATTGATCCGATCAGGAAATGGATTGATGCATAATTCGCATAATTGCGCTGCTGCGCGAAAATAAAAAATAAAAAAATAAAAAAAAACACCAGCCAATTGGAGACTTTTTCTCAATCTTATTCGTTTCCTTATCACACGGCTCCACCCACCAAGTCGGTGTCCATCCAAGACAAGTCAAGTCAAGACAAGACAAGACGCGAAAGGAAAAGGAAAGGAAGAAAGAGAAAAAAAAAAAAAAAAAAAAAAAAAAAGACTTTTTTCACTAATACTAATACGTATCTCTTTTTTTTTTTTTTTTTTTTTTTTCTTATCGACTGAAAATCCAATAATATTTCCCTAGCCTTGTTTTTTGCTGTGCTTCACATTTTTACTTGTTTTTGTGTTTTTTTTTAGATTATTTCATCTTACCTGGTAATGAGGCTGTAGAAGAATAACGACTGAGTTGGTCATGAGGCTGATAACCTTGCGGGGATGAAGAGAATGGTGGTTGTTGCTGTTGTTGTTGGTGGTACTGTTCCTGTTCTCGTTGGGAGTATGAAGATGAGTGGGGGCGTTGTTGATGGAAGTGCTGATGAAGATGAGGATCGGATGATTGCGAACGAGGTTGAGGAGGAGTTGCAGAGTGGTGAATGCTGATGCAGGCCTGATCTGATTCAGGTCCGAGAGCCCTGTCCAACTCCCGAAGAGGAGGGAGTGTCATTGCAGGCGTTGGGGCTTGGCCAGGACTAGGACCGAGCATGCCGGGAGATGTATAGATATCCACTGTTGCTGAAACTATATTGGATTAGAAGGGAGGTTGTTTGTTAGAGTGAGGGACAGAGAAAGAAAGAGAAGGCGAGAACAAAGAAGGTGAAAGAAGTACCTTTTTTTTTAAAAGAAAGAAAGAAACAAAGAAAGAAAGAAACAAGGAAAGAAAGGAAAAAAAAAAAAAAAAAAAGAGCGGCGGTTCTTTTTTTTTTTTTTTTTTTTAATGTGATGAAGGAGAAGGAGAAAGAGAAGGAGAAAGAGAAAGAGAAGAAATGGATATTGCTTGAGTAGTGGTGCAGCAAAGGGGGTGGGGAAGGAAAGGAAAAGGGAAGGGAAGGGAAGGGAAGGGAAGAGAAAGAGAGAGGGGGAAGAAGAGGAAATAGGGGTGGATGGAATAGAATAAGATAAGCGTAAAAGCCGTTGTATACTGCTTGTCTATGCTATTCTCACCACAATTTAAATGGAAGGGGATCACTGGTTCAGAAGCAAGCTATTATGTTATATGCTTATGTATGATTGTGTGACCAACAAGGTTGGAAGAACACAGTCAGCAGATGACTTTATGAGCTAAAAAAGAAAAAGAAAAAGATGAAGTTTAGTCAATGAGTGAACAAGACAAGCAGAGAAAAAGAAGGAGAATGAAAGACAAGACAAGACAAGACAAGAGAAGAGAAGAGAGAGGAGGAGAAAAGAAAAGAAAAAAAAAAAAAAAAAAAAAAAAAAAAAAGATGAACCATTACAGATGATGGTCCATGCACACCACTCTTTTTGTAAAGAAAGAATGTCAACGGGAAAAGAGAATAATAATAAAATAATAAAAAAAAAAGGGGGAAAGTGAGAGGGAAAGAGAGAGAGAAGAGAGAAGAAAGAAAGAGAGTTGAGGGCAACTACAAAAAAACAAAAGACTATAAAAAAAAAAGGGCCATGGCGCACATCCATCCACATTATGCTCTCTTTATTTTATTTTATTTTATTTGAATTGAGATGAATGAATGACAATGATGCACAGGGATTGCTCTTCAGCTTCACTCTTGATCTTTGTATCTTTGTATTAATCATCATCATCATCATCATCACCATCATCATCACCATCATCATCACTATTATTATTATTGTTATTGTTATTGTTATTATTATTGTGATTATAATAATAACAGCAATAATAACAACAACCTTTTTTTTTTTTTGCTTAGCGTGCCGACATGGGTCTGTGTCTCATATAATAACGGTTCCTCTTTCACTTGTCCTATTCATTCTCCCCGCCCCCCAACGACATTCAACACTTTGCTCCCTTTTTTTTTTTTTTTTTTTTTTCTTGTACAAATGTATTTTACTCTTTTGAGCTTGTTGTTGTTGTTATTGTTGTTGTTGTTGTTGTTGTTGCTGTTGTTGTTGTTGTTATTGGCTCAATGAATGGATGGATACATTGGTGATGATGGTAATGAAAGAGCTGGGACTGGGATAAGGAGGATGGTGATCGGTAAAATAGCAGGTGGATAATGGCTCTCCTTTTAATTGAATATTCAGAGTCTGTGTGTTTTTATGGCTTAAAATCCCATTTACCCAAATCCTTTCGGGTTTTATACACATTGCCCCCTTTTCTCTTTTTTAAGCCAGAATAAAATAATAAAGTAAAGCACAATACAATATAGATGTATATATAATATTATATATATACTTCTTCTTCTTCGGGGTGGGAATGATGAGTTTTAGTTTTTTTTAGTCCTTTTAACTTTTTTTCATTTTGTGATTGATTCATATTGAATGTTGATTGTATTAGTTCCGTTTCCCAGAAAACCGGCTCCGCCATGTGTTTTTAGATGGGGATGGGATGAATGGGATCTTCTTTTGCTTTTGCTTTTGCTTTTGCTTTTGCTTTTGTTTTTGTTGTTTTCTTCCCTTTCCTTCCCCTTCTCTTGTAATAGTTGTTATTGTTAACTTTTGCCCAGTGAAAAGACTTTGACGATAAATAGGTAGGAGGTATAATAAGTAAAAAATAAAAAAAGTATAACAAGAATATACATCTGTACCCAGATTCGTTTCTCTTTTACGATCAACGATCAGAAACAAAAAAAAAAAAAAAAAAAAAAAAAAAAACGCTGATCTCTTACACGCGTCTCTGGGAGTGTTTCTTTTTTCTTTGGACAATCCAGTTTGAAAGATGAGGAAGATGAGAAACAATAAATCTTGATTTTAAGTGAGGGAGAGAAACTTGATTGAGTAATTTGAGACCAGACGAGACAAAGATGGCTAGAACAAAATCCTATCCAATGCCACGCCATGCCATGTGTTCACAAACACATCATCACCCAACACTATACACACACACACACACTCAAAATTATACATTACACAGACCGAAGGTATATCATGTCGTATAATGAATAAAATAACAACTGCGAATAAAAATAACAATAACAATAACAATAGCAATAGCAATAATAGGAGAACAAAAAAGAAAAAAAAAAAAAAAATTGGCCCTGATACTTTTTTAAAATTCAGACCCACATGTGTTATGTGGTAAGCAATGGAGGATAAAATAAAACAAACCATAAACCTTGCTAACAATCAATATCATATACATCTACATCTACTTACCGAATAAAATAAAAAAAATAAAAAAAAAAAAAAAGAGTAACGTGGAATAAAATAAAATGAAACAAAAAAGGTGTTTCGTTTGGACAGGATTCGCAAGGAAAATGTTCGGTCCCAGATAGGTATGATGTATGATGATGCTAACTAAGATAAGGTTGATAGCTTCATTCGCTGACAAAGTCTGACCTTTCTTTTTCGTCGTATGTGTGGAGAAGGTGGAGAAGGCGGAGAAGGCGGAGAAGGAACAAAAAAAAAAAAAAAAAAAAAAAAAAAAAAAGAGTCGTGAATATTAATAATAATATTACAAAGAAAAGAAATACGCGTTGTTGAATGGATGTACGAGATGTCGATTTGGATGTGACAAAGGTTGAAGAAAGTGATAAAGAGTGTGCTTTTCAACAAGGGAGCAAAGAACTAAACGTGACGATCGAATATGAAGAGCCAAATAGGAAGGGAGATGGGAGGAAAGGGAGAAGGTTGGGGGGAAAAAAAAATAAAATAAAATAAAACGAAAAGGAAAAGTGTAGGATGAAGAAGAAGAGGAGGTAGAGGGTTTAAAGAGAGAAAGAGAGAAAGAAAGAAGAAGAAAGAAGAAAGGAAAGAGAAGGGGAGGGGAAGTGGGTTGGGGTGGGGGGAAGAATGGAAGTATCGTAAACCAACCTGAAGAAGCTGCAAGGTCTTTTTTGAATGGTGAATGCTCAATGCTGAATGCTCAATGCTGACAGATATTTGAATGTATTTGTCTCCTTCTCCTCTTTTTTTTTTTTTTTTTTTTTTTTTTTTTCTTTTCTTTTCTTTTCCTTTCCCCCCCTGTTCTGTCCCAAAGTTCAAAAAGCTGCAGACAGAGCAAAACGGAGGACAGAGGAGGATGCAGCACAGCAACCCATTAGGCCATCAAGTCAACATTGAATAACCTTGTATTCAATCCGACCGACAGGCATTACTTTAAAAAAAAAATAAAAAAAAAAAAAAAGCATTACATTACAGCGTGCACGCTCCAAAATGGACAAACAAAAATTTCGTCCGCTTGTCTTTTTGTTATTCATTCATCCATGTAATTGTTGATTTTCGTTTGGTCAGCACTTTTCTCCCATTCCTTTTCTTTTTTCTTTTTTTTTATATACTGTATACCGTAGGATAATTTTAAAAGAAGATCGGCTAGTCTGCCTAACATAATATATATGCTTTGTGTTTATCCAACTCTCTTTTGCTGGTATTTTTATTTTTTACTTTTTAGTTTACCTTTTTCACCTTTTACTTTATTTTTATCTTTATGTTTAAAAAAGATCGGCAACCCTGTCAGGACAAGATGCCAATGACAATGATAACGATCCCTCAACTTGTATTGCGGAATGATCAATATTGATTATTTCCTTTCTTTCTCTCTCTCTCTCTCTCTCTCTATATTTTTTTATTTTTTATTTTTTCTCCGCCACCTCCTCCATTTTCTCCTTGAAGCGCGATTATATTAATCCAGAGAAATAAAAGGATAAATAAAAAGAAAAAAAAAAACAAAAAATTGTTGATATTCGGTAGAATCAATAGGAGGAAGAATTTATCTCTCTCTCTCTCTCTATTAAATAACAACCACATCCAGGCATCTTTTTTTGAAGGAGGGGTACCAAGGATGTCCTTGCTAGTTTGTTCATTCCGTGATTGAAACCGCAAAAATCAAAAAAAAAAAAAAATTCAAAACTCGACCAAGGTTATCTACGATCTGATTAAAAAGTGAGGAGTAAACGGAGTTGACACATTGCAGGGAAAAGGTAACGAAAATAAATCTATACATTACTGCAGTAAAAAAAAAAAAAATTTACACGCGTTTCGCCTCCTCTCCATCTCTTTCTCTCTCTCTCTCTCTTCTCTCTCTCTCTCTCTGTCTCTGTCTCTGTCTCTTTATTTCTTATTTTTCCTTTTTACCTCTCCCTATCCTGACCTGTGTTCTCTTTCTTACCATAGTGTTATAGATATGTTTTTTATGAAAGGAATTTTCTAAATAAAAAAATATATATTTATATATATATATAAATCTCAAGGGTTAAAGTATATATAGGGACATGTAATAAGCGGGAATAAAATAAGAGATATAGATAAAGGAAGTAATAGTAATAAATAAAAACAAGCGGGAACAAAGAATAACAAAAAACACGAAATAAAATAAAATAAAATAAAATAAAATAAAACTAATAAACAATTGGCCCTAGAATGTGGTAAGACAACTTATATATACACGTATATTTATATATATACATATATATATACAATATAATATAATGTGTTATAAAACATTATTATATATATTATAAATATATATAAAACATAATATTTAATATACACATACAAATCGCCACGTTGGACTTGTTGACTTGTTGTCAATCATTGTCATCATTATTGTCATTAATTATCCATCCACCTCTTTTTGTTTTTTTGTGTCAAATTCAATTGGACACCAACAATGGGGTTCACTGACCACAAAATAGGCCCATGAAAAAGAACAAAATGACGAAGAAAAAAAAAAAAAATAGGGGGAAGAGAGAGAGAGAGAGAGAGAGAGAGAGAGAGAGAGAGAAAGAAAGAAGAAAAGGAGGATAGGGTCCTATCGCGGATAAAATGGCGCATTGATGAAAATAGCGTGGTTCTAATGAAAAGAAATATTGCGCCCCGACCTCTTGCTTTTTTTTTTTTTTTTTTTTTAAAAAAAAAAAATAGGGAGAAGGAAGATCCCCGACTTGGGAGTGACTGAAGAGGTATATAGGATATGCTACATATGCTAGTTATACATCTTTCCGATCTATAAACGTCTTTGTCTTATTGTTTTAAACGTTCACCTCAAAAAAAAAAAAAAAAAAGATGGGAATGGGCAACGCCCTTGCATCACTTTTTTTTTTTTTTTTTTTTATATACATGTATATAAATATATACATCCAACTTTATCATGCGTCGCCACCCTGCAAATTCCCCCTTTCCCTTCCCCCCTCCTCCTCCCCCCGCCTTCCTTCCCCCGCCCCCGAATTCATTAGTTCTGACTAATTTGTGTATGGTTACAATGAGTTACAATGGGTTACAAAGGTTACGAAGGTTACAAATCAAATGTTTACATGTCTATATTAAAGACCATACATGTATATCTTTATATGTATATCTATAATGCTGAAGGCATCTTAAACACCCCAAGGTTCCCTTTGCCTTTACTTTTTGCGCAAAAAAAAAAAAACAACAACAACAACAATAAAAAGTAGTATTAGGTTTCAGAACTTTCAGTCATACTGAATCTGTTCCGTTAAAAAAAAAAACCAACAAGTCCAGATCTTGTTCCTTTGGCTTTGTTGAATCTTTTTTTTTTTTTTTTTTTTTATCTTTTATTGTTGTTGTTGTTGTTTGCATTGTACATGAATATGTAGGGTTTACAGGATTATGGCATTTTAGGACATTGGTAAAAAAAAAAAAAAAAAAAAAAAAAAAAAAACAACAACAACAACAACAACACTTGGGCCTAACAAACCTTTTTTGGTTAAGGTTAATAAAAGATGGACAGGGAGGAGGCTCTCTTTGATTCTCTTTTTTTCTTTTTTACTAAAGAGATTTTACAAGGAAAAAAAAAAGCCTTTTTCTGGGGGAGGGGGGCGGTTTTTTTTTTTTTTTTTAGGGGTCCATATGGTGATGGGGGGTGGGACCTTTGAAAGAAAATAAAGTCTGAACTCAAAAGAAAAAAAAAAAAAAAAAAAAAAAAGAGGGCAACAGTCAATGAAAAGAGTCGAATAGGGGTTCCTTTTTCCCTAGAGAACTTTAAAGAAACAGGGGATATTGCACATTTCTTGGACTCTATCTATCATTCATCATAAGCTTATATATGCTTATTCCTCTATTCATCTATGGACATTCTTGTCTATAGAATATCTTTATGTTTATATAGTCCTAGGCTTAAGTGCTTTTATACGTGTACGTGTACCGTCATTTGGACTCTTTGGGAACTACTTGAAGAAGAGAGAGCTTTTTTTTTTTTTTTTTCCCTTCGCAAATACACATATACCTTCTATGAGAGATAATTATTATCTAATTGGAGGAGAGAATGTAAAAAAAAAAAAAAAAAAAAAAAAGAGCGTCAGAAACACAGAAAGGAAACAAAAAAGCATATGTCTATTTATTAATCATGAATATTCAAGGAGGTAATGGTAGGCAGGGGTAGTGGGGAAGGGGAAAAAAAAAAAAAAAAAAAAAGTCTTTGCCTCCTTCCCCTCCCCTCCTTGTTCTTTCTTACTCCTTCCATGCTCCTTGACTTTCTCCTTGTTTCCTACTTCTTCAAATCTCGTCGGAGAAAATTAATAGTGGTATTCGGTAATCTGGAGGAAGAGTAGGAGGTTTATTATCATTTGAAAGAAAAAGTACAGTTTAACTGATTGGTATGTGGGTTTCTTTTCCTGCACGCGATTTCTTTTAGGTGATCTTTGGTTCCTTTTTTTTCTTTGCTTGCTTTCTTGCTTGATTTGTTGATTATGGATGTTAGTCGTTATTGTAAAAAAAAAAAAAAAAAAAATTGTTGAGCCCAATGGGAAATTACATTCAAATGCACGTACGCACGCACATTCAGTTTCTAAATACCATAAACCAACTCAGACAAACTCTTATTACACCTTACAATAAATATAATCCAATAATACATGTTACAGTATATATACATGAACATGAACATGAACACATTTATACCGTACATGCACATGTACACACTGCATGAATGAAAAGCACCTGTCCGTGTGGATTATGCGATCAAGTATCAAAAATAACCAATAACAAAGAAGAGTCGGAAAAGAAGTTACTGCAGTAAAAATCGGGACGAGATGGTCTTCCATCAAGGTCCTCATCACTTTTTTTTACACTCACACTCATTTCATTGCTTTGTTTCTGTCCATCTGCCTTATATTTAATACATTGATGAATGTGCAGCCATGTACAAGCGCAAGTGCAATACACATCTCCCTCCTCCACGCCCCATCTTCCTTCCCCCCCCCCCTCTCCCCCTTTTTTTTTTCATTTGCAGATGGTTGCAGGGGATAACTAAAAAAGGATTGGGCTTTTTCATTCCTCGATGAGGATGGACGTCTGTTCGGCTGCCCTTTATTATTATTATTAGTTAGTAGCGGTATATATATACAAATATTGTTATCGTTGTTGTTGTTATTATTATTATTATTGATTTCTATTATGGATGCTTCCACTCATCCTTCTCTTGTTACATGAACGTTATGTTTTTTATTTTTTTAAGAAAAAAAAAAAAAAAAAAAAAAAAAAAAAGATCGAAACTGATCATGCATGTTTCTTCTCCTACCTTCCTTTTCCTTCCCTCCCCTTCCCCCCCTCCCCCAACCCCCGCCCATCTTCATTCGCTTAATTATTTTTCTTTGTACGACCCAGCTGAGTGAGGCTCCGTTTTTTTTTTTTTTTTTTTTTTTTTCTTTTGTTTCTCAGCCAGCCTTCAGAATTTACGTAAGAGTTGAGGAGGAAGCTCAACTACTTTTTTTTTGAGCCTGAGAGTTGAAAAAGGGCGTCATTTGGGTCCTTTATAATGTCTTATCCTCTATATTTGTACACATAAACAGTATATTTAACCTTTTACCTTTATGTAGTCGTCATTTTAGAACAAAAGAAAGGAAAAAAAAAATAAATAAATAAAAAAGGTATAAATATGATAATAATAAAAAGTCTAAGGGTTTTTTTTCTTTACGGAGAGTAGAAGATCCTCTTCCTCTGCCTTTAAGGAAAGATTCGTACTGAACCTTTTATATTTATATATATATATATATATACTATACATTATATATTTTATTTTAAAAGAGGGGAAAAGTAGCTTACTGCATGTTAACTGCTACGGAATAGATGAATAGCCTGATTAATGCACAGCAGTTTTATTATTATTATTATTATATTATTATTACTGTTATTATTTTAATAATATTACTATTACTATAGTCATCTATTTATTACCGTTAATTTCAGTTACTTGTTTATATATTATTAAAATATATATTTATAGCTCCTAAAAAAGTAGAGGTAATTAAGCCTAATAGTGCATAGCGCGTGGCCCCCCCCCAAATCCCATATTTACATTAAAAAAAAATAAAAAAAATAAAAAAAATAAAAAAAATAAAAGATTATATTGAAAAAAATCCTTTACTTGTTTGTTTTATCGTGCAGTCTGTAAAATAGTGTCGATTTTTCCTATCAATGCAAGAGACTACCATAGCAAAGTCTCAAGGCTTAAGGTTGTGAAATATTCCAGAACCCATAACAAGTAACGAGAGTGAGACTATTGTTAAATAAAAAGGTAAAAAAGCATTACTAAGTTACTAAGGCCCGTTGTAACTCATGAATGACACTTATAGGCGTATTTAGGAGCCAAGTTTCTGTGCAACGCGCGTTGTCTGCCTTGTTCAAACACGGCCTTTAACTGCAATCGACCTTGGAAGAGTGTGCAGATTAATGTTCCAGTTAGCAGGATTTTCAAATTATTACACTCATCATCGGTTGTATTCTACCCTGTGGTGCCCGTTGTATCTGTGTGCACATGGCAAAAAAACGTCCAAAGATCCCCAATTCTTACTATTTCAGACAGCACGATGATGTCATTGCATTGGACTAAGGCGGTCGCGCATCTGGGAATCGGCTAGACGCTGAACCGTTATACATTTCAGTTTAAACTTACTGTTGATCTCGACAATCATAACATCCCTGCGGTTGAGCATAGCGAGATACCCCGCTAAGGAAGCCTATTGTTTCAGTACAGCAGCTTGGATGCCTTTGTGGTGACACCAGGTATCGAGCTTGTATCGAGAAAAGCATAGGTCAGAATTACTGCACAAAACAGTCGATTTGGGTCCCGCATCATAGCTAGTATTGACTAGTAGCTTTTTTTCCCTTCCTTAGCATGGACATCTAGTGTTTTGCAAGCGTACCTTGGATTGAAGTAGACTAAGATCTCCTTTTGCTCCCCGAAAGACATCAGACAGGGTAGATCTCCTCCTATTCCTTGGATCATCGACGTCAATCCAATGCTCGCTCCAATAAGAGCATTTTTGATGGTGTCCATGAGGACGTTCGAAATACTGCCATAACCAGGCTTGGCGTGAAAAGGAGGCCACAAGGGGAAACAGACACTTCCTTAGTTCTAAGAAGTGATTGATTAAGAGCCTTCAACATTACAAAGACATAACAATAAGGTAGCCAGCTCCATGTTTAGCTTCTGAAAGAAACATCTTATTATCTCAATTGATTTCACCAAGAGTCTACCCACACAAATCCACGCTCAACAAATTACCTTGTGATCCCAAACGATCTTATGGTCCGAATTTCATCAAGGCTTTCCCTTGAGGCTTGTGTATCAGAAACCTCCTTGGATCCATTGCACTTCCATATATTGTTGAACAAATGATGGTCCCCAATCAGTTTTTTATATCGCAGTTACCACTGTAGACATTAAAGAGCGCCTTACATCCCAGCTCTCGCGGCATCGTGGGCTTGTTTCGAGTAGTCTAATTTTTCATGAAACGCGCTCTTGACTTATAAAAAAAAAAAAAAAAGCATGATATTCATTTCAGTCACTGCTACATGCCTTTTGCCACCAGCCATTTCTTATACGTAAATTTTTATGACCGTTTACGTCTGACACTTTCTAAAAAGGGGGATTATGTAACCAATATCAAAGGAGCAGATCGGTCGGCACAGCTCCTTTTTATTTATTCTCTCTTCATTAGTTTCCTCCACATTACCATTACCTTACTTACCCTTTAGCTTTTATCACTCTCTTTACCTCTTTTCCTTTCTTCCTTCCCTCCTTTTGAAACACCCCCATACGACTGTATTCGATCAGTCCTTTCTCCTTCCTCACCAGCCAACTCACTTATTTGTCTCAATGTCGGACGAAATTTCGCTTACTTGCATTCCCGATAGAGAGTCTGTCGCATTCCTAGTGGACATCAACCCCCCCACAAGACTATCGGCCATCTCAAGAAGGCCATCCATACAAAAAGATTGAAAGCCCTTGGTGACTTTGCTGCTGCTAGTGACCTGTTCCTGATAAAGGCATTGAAAGGAAAGAAGTTGGATATAAACATTGGAGAACGAAAGAACCTTGCCCGACCGGATTGTGGCGAACCAGTTTGATTCAATTGTATTGAAACACATTCGTTTAGATCTTTTTATCAATCAAACAGCGATATTAAGAGAGGACTCATAGGAGCAATTATTTATCCACTTGTTTTATTTTGAAAATCTGCAAAGGTGATTGATTATGCTGTTTGTTTCTTTAGACACTTCTTTAGACTCTTTGGACTCTTCTACAAAGAAATGCTGAATAAGCAGTTCACAAGGGGACCAGCCCAGCTTTTCGTGCTCCTTGTCAATCTGTTGGTGATCATGGATTTGATATAGGTAATGATTGTGTGTGTGTGACTTGAAGGCCTGGATTTGTGAAACGATTCACCAAGTTCGATCGATCGAGGTATTATTAGTGATAAATACCTCCAAGTATAGAGACGTTAAGATGCCGCGGATCGGCGTGGATACCAAAATAGTAGGATCTTCAATGACAGGATTGAGCAGTTCAAGAGACAAAAAAAAATACAAGACTGGGACAGATCATGTGCATCGCAAACTTACAATGAGACTCAAAAATGTCAAGCAATATATATTATATATTATAGGGGGGTTGATCTGCGAGGAGAACTCAGGAAGGCTGAGGTGATGAGGCAATGCAAGGATGTGAAGGTGACGAGGAGGATGCGGAAGCACCAATAGACAATTAGATGAATGGAACCCACCTAGACATTGTATATGTATCCATTGGCTAAGGAAAAGAACTGTGAGGCAGAACAATGACTTTGGAGTAACTGTGACATCTAAAGACATGAACAACCCTTTTTTTGATTTTTTTTTTTTTTTTTTTTTTTTTTTCTTTTTTTACAAAAACGCTACTTTCTCTAATTGCCAACCCTCCCTATTTGACTTGTTTCTTCTCCAGAGAGCCGACCAAATTAATGAGCCATAGCTGAATGAGCACCTTGAGTGGATTAATTCCCGGGAGGTACCACAAAGTTGGGTTTCAAGTTGCGTCCCTGGTCCGTGCGCAAGAGTCACATGTTTTTCTTTCTTTCTTTCTTTCTTTCTTTCTGCTAATGTCATGATTCTTGTGATGTGTTCCATTAAACATAAGGGAACAAATTCAGTAACAATGAGCTACATAGTTCTTCATCTTTTCTTCAGAGAGAGAGAGAGAGAGAAAGTGAAGGAAGAAGAGCCACATTCAATCCTCTTTAACTGAACAATATTCTCTATTTGAAACTCTTATCTCCCCTTTCATTCAGAAAGGAATTGTGCCGTTGAAAAAAAAAAAAAAAAAAAAATGCGTTTATTTTATTTTATTTTTTTTGATAAGGCTGTCGATTTAAATTTAAGTAACGCTTACAATAACCATCGCGGATCAAAAAGTCGAAAGTGGGCTTCCATAT
Organism: Lobosporangium transversale; assembly: GCF_002105155.1. Taxonomy (NCBI): domain Eukaryota; kingdom Fungi; phylum Mortierellomycota; class Mortierellomycetes; order Mortierellales; family Mortierellaceae; genus Lobosporangium; species Lobosporangium transversale. The sequence continues at coordinate 91,730 of NW_019029040.1, read as the reverse complement.
AATTGTAAGCACTGATGGTCCAGGAATCGGAAAGGACCCGTTCCCAAAAATCAAATGGGGGGAGGTCTAAAAAATTTCTAAGTCGAACACACCACAGGAAAGCTCTTTTTTTATTTTTTTTTTATTTCCAAGTCATTTACACCACAGGGAGCTTTTTTTTTTTTTTTTTTTTTTTTAAGATGAGAATGATGGGAGGTAGATTTCGTAATGAATAAATGAGGTTGTGAAATGAGAGCAAGAAAAACAATAGCATGCTTCACATGTAGGCCATTTTCTTGTGATCTGCAAACTTTGCTTAAAAAAAAAATGACAAAAAAAAGAGCCTTTCCTGCGGTGTTTTCGACTTCAGAAATTTTTTTAAGCCAAAATGTCAAGTCTCAGCCTGTGAGAGAGAAGAGCAAGCCACATTTGGCTTCCAGCACGTGCATGTGCACATGAACTTCGTCCTCAGGCTGGTGACGAGCCTAGTGAACCCATCTGATACTTTAAACACCTGAACACTGCCAGACTACTCTACGTCCCTTAAACAATATTCCTAGCATACATCTGAACTTTTGCAAGGGATGTGCCAATGCTTCGACAAACATGTAACATTTAATGGCTACATCACAGCCCTTGGATTGTGGAAGCGCTGAAAGTATGCGGAAAACGGGAACCATTTGTGTTTTTACTAGCAACAAGCGTGGTTTTAAAAAAGTTTGCCTCCAAGGAACAAATCCTATATCCTTCATTGCTCAAAAGAGACAATCTTGTCTTTTCTGCACCCCAAAAGCTCGCCATAATCCTATTGAAGCGTTCAGAGGCATTATTTGCCTCATAGTTTGAGGATTAGCAGACTTTCAGTCAAGTTTTATTGTTTTGAACAACACAGTAAATCCTGTCCATTCGAAGTTAATCCCTTTGGATGGCAGCTATTCAGGGGATGCTAATCAGTTCCGCTAAATTATGGTGCAATCAAAGCAGATTTGGAAAACCAACAAGCATCGAACAGTCGCCTTAACAAGCGAGTGACCTCTCTGTGACGCGCACGGACCATGGGGGCGACTTTTCAAATTCTTTAAATCCAAAGTCGCCCCAGTTAATATTTTAGCGTGTTATTAAATTTCTATGACAAGCCTTTTTATAGGATTAAGAACTATATATATTATGTATTACTGTATACTGTGACGAAAATTCTAAGTTGGGATATTTTTAAAAAGTTTCTCTTTGAGCTCGTCGAAGCTGACATGAAGAAGATCTTTGTAATCCTTGATTAATCCAGTGTGGTTTGCTGCACCAGGGGAACCACGCATGTAAACTATTTTAAATCCAGTTACTGGCTCTCCATCCTTTTTGACAACAAAATGCCCATCGTCAATTATGGCGGAATGATTACCACCAAATACTTCGTCCAAATAGCTTTCAATCTGATTTCTGCCGTCGGGACCTCTCTTATCAAAAGCGTTCTGGATTTGCTTAATTTGTTTCTTCTCGTGTTCTTGGAAATTACTTATGGGCACCTGGATAAACATTGTGTCGAGTATGAAATCAAAGCGAGGATAAGTCGAATGACAATGGCTCAGTACATGTCCATAGCCACGTCCAAGAGAAGTCATGCCTTGATGGATTGTCCCATGATCCTTAAAGTCCATTATAATCTCCGTTGGATTCACGCCGATAAGGTTTGTTGCTTTGAGAACGATTGGCTTGGTTAAAGTCAAAAGCCGGACTAGCAGTGCCAACTCGAAATCATCTCCACTCATCTCTCCAAGAATAACTCCCCTCAGGATATGCTCATGATGAGGCATATTTGTAAACGCCTGAAAGAGTGCTTTCTGCGCTGGGAGGCACAAGACATAGTTTATGGCTCCGCGGTTCTTGTTGAGACGATAGATAAGCCCTAGGTCACGGAAATCCCATTCAAAATCACTACTCTGCGAGTTGTTGCCAAGGAAGACTGTTGCAAGGCTTTTAGCGAACTTCTTCTTCGATTCATCGCTGCAAGATCTGTAGTACGTCCAAACTACAGTGTGAAACTCGCCTGTTCTCTCAGTTACATACGAATCAATGCTATTTCTTGTGAGTGGTCTTTCCTCAATTGACCGGATGAGGAACATAAACTCTCGTGGCACACGGTTTGTAATCCTCATTATATCCTGGACAATATCGGGTTGGTTCAGGTGGACCTCCAACCATTTTGAAAACACTGTCTCGGATAGTGGGCCAACAAAGTACAATAAGGTATTTCGAAGACTGCCTGGCATAATCTCCAATTCATATTTGGCATGGGCTGTTCCTGTAAATATCGCTCTAGATCCTTTGGATTCAGCTTCCCATCGAGTGAGATCCTTTAGATGGTTCAAGAACAGGTATTTATCTGGCACGTACGGCTCTTTTTGGAATAACTTTCCATGTTCGTCGATAATGAATAGTGTTTTGCGCTCCTTCTGTTTGAATAGGTCGAATAATGCGCGACCAGCCGCAATTGAGCAATCTATAACTTCAGAAGCGTCGAGGAGACTTTCCAGATCAGATGCCGTCAAGATATCCCTGTTGAGAGCGAAGAAGATCCTTAACAGTGCCTTTGCCGATTTTATTTCCTAGAGCTTGACGAGTAATTGGTTGGAATATCGGTTCAATTTTACTATAACAGTTCTTCAAAGTCTCCAAGAATTGTTCTTTGCGATCCTCCTCATAATCCTTTAGTCGTTGCTTAATCCCATTAGCCGCGAGCTCAATGCCTTCAATGTCTTCGCCAAAAAAAAATATTGAATTCCCGTGGCACACATCCGGTGGCTTTTTGAATCTCGCCTCGTAGCTCATTCAATTGTTGGCGGGCTGTTGGGTGGACCTTATTTATGATCACATCCAGTAGCTTATTGAAAATATCAGGCGACAGTGGACCAACATACTCGACATAGTGTGGTGCGTCTCTGAGAATGAGCTTTGCAAATCTTACCGTACTGCTAAACACTACTCTCGCATTATTTGAATTGTTCCAAGAGTTGAAAGTCTTTAGAGGCCATAAAACTGGGAACCTGTCGGGCGCAGACTTACTATTTTTCTGGAAATAATGCACCATGCTCATCCACGACAAATAATGCCTTCTGACTTCTTGACTGGAGTAGGTCACCCAAGATACTGCTGGCGCTACTCACAAAAAGATTTTCCGATGTTTCAATTTCGACCATTTCCTCGAGCTCTGAGGCTGTCAAAGTATCTTTGTTGATGGATAAGAAGAGTTGACAGATCAGTCGTGATGCGTCAGTATTAGTGTCACAATTGTTAAGTTGATTAGCATCCGCAATATAAAGCACTGGCCAACCATGTGCATATGCCTTGGCCGCAAGGAACCATGAAATGTATGATTTGCCGACGCCCATTGGACCGTAAACATTTCTTGACAGACGACTCACTGTTCTCGAGTTCATTCCATAGCTTCATCATCTATTCAGACATAAAAAAACTCGCGACCTTGATAGCCTCTCGCAAAGAATATTGGGTTCTGACCAAGATCCATTGAAGTAATTCGATTCCCAGCCTGCACCATCAAAAGCGATTGGAACTCGGCGCGGGGTTCTGGTGCATACTTGTTATTTTCGCTCAAATTCAGTATATGTTGGGGTAAAACTACGAGTTCGCCATCGACTGCAATATATCGCTTCAAGGAACGACAGCGCTTCGTAAGGTGCTCTTTGAGCATATAAGAATAGCGAGACTGGCGTGAGTATGGAATAAATAAATTTTCTCAAGAATCATCAAAACTATGAATGGAATAAACTCACTTTCTAAATCTTCGTCTTCTGTGTCTTCTAGGCTCCTTTGGGACTTCTTGGGGCTATTTAAAATCCACGCAATAAACTAACAAGAGGATAGTTAGATAGGAGGCTTTGATAAAAGTACTTGTATGCGATAGAGCAGTGGGGAGCCGAAATAAGCTCAAGCAAAAAGCCTCGCGAGAGGACAGTGAGAGTCAGAGTATACGCACGCACCATGGAGGCGACTTTACAAATTCTTTTTACAGATCAAACTGTGCATTTAACAATTAAGCACCATTTACCACTATGCCTACTACCGCCCTCTGAATAATTCTCTACAAATAGCAAGACTGGATATTTTTGGCTATTCTAGAATGATTTGGGCGATCTAAAAGTCCCATAAATATAAACAGATCTAAAGTCGTCAAGCCGCATCTGCGTATTTATCTCAATCTGGTCTCTCATCTCATCTACAACCCGACGCGGCACCCTTTGATAGGATGACGCTTAAAGTTAGAAGATGAATGGAGTAGAAGCTTCCTTTATTGATAACACTATCCAACACTATCAAACAATGTTTGCAAAGAATAGGCTTTTGAGGTCGTTGAAGCTTACATGTTCTACATCTGGCAACTCTGTAACGAGCTGGCGGTGATTCCCTAGGTTAATATCTCTACCACAAATGTAGACGATTCGGAATCCAGGAACAACTTCATCAATACCTGTTGTCGGGTCTTTTTTGGTGACAATAAATCCATCCTTTCCAAAATCAGCTCTATGCTTTCCACCATACATTTCATCCAAGTAACACTCAATCTGATTCCTATCATTATACACCACTTTGGGTGTCTTGTACGGTCGCTTAAATGCTTTCCTTAAATCACTTGAATCTCTGTTATGCACTCCAAACTCGCTGACAGACACCTGGATGAATATTGGTCCAACCATAAAGTCAAATCGAGGATATCCTGGATAGCCACGGGCCAAGAATTTATCTTTTCCCGGGCCAAGAGAATGTCGTTGCCTGCTTATAACTCGGTAGTCATCGAAGTCCAACACGATCGAGCCCTTAGGATCACCAACGAGGTTCGTTGTAGGGAGCACTATTGGCCTAATACTAGTGCAAATAAATGCATGAAAAATTGCTTGCTCAAATTCATTTCCACTGAACCGATTAGCCTTGAGCCGATTCTTTAGATCTTCTGGCATTCCCATTGTCTTGAACTGATCCAAAAGTGCTCTGAAGGCTGTATTGCATAAAGGGCGGAATAAAATTACTCCATCTCTCCTTAGACGGAACAAAAGACCCAGATCTATGAAATCCCACTTGAACTCTCCTTCGACAGAACCATGTAAGAACGCCGAGGCAAGGCCATTATAAAAATTTGTACGGGTCGTCTCGGATTTTTCGATGCTTTTGTAGTAGTTCTGGATGTTGTGAGAAAAATCCAACCTTCGGCAGTCTTCAAACTTCTCGAATGCCTCCTTAATGGGTAACTCTGGATTCTCTTCAATATAGGTTGACAAGTTCATCAGCTCTCGTGGTACAAGGTTCGTGATACTCCGTATATCCTCGTAGTCCGTGGATTGGAGATTGGGAGTATGCTTCAACAGATTCTTGAAAGCGTCATCCAACAAAGGTCCCACGAATACCACTGTTTTAAAGTCCTCCTTAAAGCTCGATTCCATGATCTCCAATTCGAATTTTGCATGCGCTGTGCCAGTGAGAATCAAACGAGATCCAGCCAAGTCTTCAGTCCAACTGGAAAGGTCCATCAGAGGTTTTAAAGATTTAAATTTTTCTGGTACTGGTTTGTCGAATCTGAAGAGTTTCCCATGTTCGTCAATAATAGTTAGAGTCTTCCGTTCCTTCTGCATGAGCATGTTAAAAACGCGTATGATAGCAGTATTCCATATGCCACCTTGAACACCATAGCCGGATACAAGCGTCTCCAGTTCGGCAGCAGTTAAAACATCCTTGTTCATCACAAGGAAACGCTCGATCACTTCCATATATGAGTCCGCTTTCTCACTAGTATCCAAAGTACCCGCATCTGATATGTAGAGGGTAAGCCATCCTTCAGCATATGCTCTTGCTGTCAAAAAATAGGAGAGAAAGCTCTTGCCAATACCCATTGGACCAGACAAGACTCGTCTGTATACGCACCTTTGTTCTTCTTCCATCTCGTTCCAAAGCTCCAGCATTTGGTGCGTGACGAGAATTTCAGAGACTCTATAACCCTTTGGGACTTGACCCAGGGATGGTATATCGACCCAACTACCAGCCTTCAGATCGTCTTTGAGATGTTCAAACTCATTACGTGGTTTTGGAAGGTATCTAGAATCCTCTAGCATTGCGATCCAAGAGGGTGGTAACGTGACCATTTTGCCATCAGAAGCCCTGTATTCTCTCCACCCTTCCTCAATGCGTATCTTCTTTGAAGGTGAAATATACTGTGGATCTAATTATGATCATCGTACACATACACAGTTGGTTAGTACCATAACATATAGCCAGTCATCAAGTCAATCTATTTATACAGCAAAAAACAAATTATTACCTTCGTCCATTTTTCTCTTGAGAATCTGTCCCGATGTCTCTAGAAAGATAAGAGAGCGCAGCAATGGCAGAAATGTTAGCATTTTGATCAGATCAAAGAATATATTGCTGTCAATGAGATATAAACGCCAGCTAATGGAGAGTCAGAGCATGTGTGCGAAACGCGAAACAGATTCAATCAGAAAAACTAACAAATGCATCAATGTAAAAGGTCAAATAAAAATAAAAATAAAAATGAAAACTATGTTCTCAGACAACAGTGAGAGTCAGAGCATGCGCACGCACCACGGGGGCGACTTTTCAAATTCATCTCAACAACATAAAAAAGCGAGGGATACACGTGACCGTGCTGGGACAGAAAATAAGCTTCCTCAATTGAAAATATAACCATCAGTCCATCAAGAGCTAAATACATACCTGGCGGCGGCAGCTTGACAATGATGTGAATGCGACCTTTTGCTGCACCTTTTGGAAAATAAGTGCTGAGTTCTTCAAGTTCATCGAGCGCTACAAGCAATTCTTGCGATAATGTTTCCAATCCTTTCTTCGTTGTGCCGCCGGGGATGAGCTTGAGAGTAAGGTCCTTTGCATCAACAAACTTGAAAGTGTTAGGGTTCTCTGCCATGATGGCTTGCTTGAGTTCATCAACTGAACGATTGGAAAGAATGTTTACAGAAAAAGGCGCTGCTTCTCCATCAACAATACAATAAATCTTTAGGTTGGTTGGCTCTTTCTCAACCTCTCTTTCTCTTTCAATCGAACCACGTCTAGATGGACCATTTGGTGTTGTTGTTCCACTTCCCATTGTGATTTCAAAACTGTTTAAAAACAAGGGCGTAAATGGACGGAGGACAGAAAATAGGAAAAGGTTGATAAAAATGTTAAATGATGATAATTCAGTAGCAGGACGGTTCAAAATTGTCTAGAGATGATGTTGAGGGAGGAAAAGAAAAAAAGAAAAAAAAAATGAATGAAGGCTTGGAATAAATGAAAAAGGAAGAGGAGAAGATATGTAAGAAAAAAGTGAAAAGAGGAAAGTGCAAAAATAAAGTGGAGCAAGTTAAAGAAAGGAGCGACAATTGATAAATTTGTTTCTTTATTTCAAGGTTGGGCTATGCTGTGTGTGAGAAATTTTTTTTTCTTGTTACACAAGACGCCATGCGATTAAAGATTAAATTGGCCCCGAGTGTGACAGAACATGTATTATTTAAATACACAAACACTATTCGTCTCTTGTTTTCACCACACAATCGAAAGTGTGCACATCCACCTTTTTACTTGTTCAAAGGTAGAATGACGCCTAGCCAATGGATGCTATTGCAAGTGTGTCCACAGGTCCTTGGAGAAGTTCATTGAGGAAACTCGGTTCCATCCTGGACAGGTTTATTCCTAGCGCTCTTCACAAAAGTAGCAGAATTGCTTGGTGGAGTTGGCTTTAATTGCCTTGACAAGCTCCTGCAAGATTGGTTCGACAATCTAATCAGGGCCCTTTCGGAGCGGCATCAAAGCAACTCTATGTTTTTGGTTGTTTTGAACGAGGCGCAGGATATGGGGAGGGGAGGCTAAATACCAGTTCATTAATAACGACGACACTATGCAACCAATATTATCAGCATTCTTTCATGAATTGGAGGGCTTATCAGAGGATTTACCACGAATTTGCATAGTTCCTTGCGGGATAGGCTTTTGTATTTATGATCCTGCTTGGGTTAAGAGAACTGGTAAAGCTTAAGGAATATCGGGAAGTTCTCGATGACTCGAGGTTCAAGAGTGCAGTATCGTTTCCTAGTTGGGATAATCAAGCAAAAGTCCGGACATACTTCAAGACACTTGTACAATATTTGGAGAAACAAAGTTCCTTAAGCTCTGCATCAAAGCTGAGAGGCCATTTTAATGATCAAGCAATCGAGATGCTATATGCTTGGTCCTGTGCTCGTCTCCGTCCAATGATTACTATAATAGAGAACGTCATTGGACATGCCGATGCAGGCCTTTGGAAACAAGAGATCAAGGACCTGGTGTGGTCGCTCACTGACCCAGGATATAAAGAATCTGGCAACCTATGCCATGAGTAATCTAGAATTTTGAAGCGTATTAACAAAGGGGATGCAGGAATTAAAACCAGTGTCGACATCAGAGAAGCCTTCGGTCGAGCCATAAAGAATAGATTACTATATAGTAAAGACTTGATATTGGAGTACAATGAGCCTGTTCCGGTCGAGGCTTCGTTTGCTCGAATTGTTGTTAATCAAAGGAAGAAGGAGTTTACAATTATCGTTGAGCCGATTGCATTTATAGCAGCAATTAACTTGTTTGAAATGTATGACCAAGTTAATCTCGCTTTTTTTTGTTTCCAAAAGAGAACCCGTCTGGACCAGATAACGTCTTTGTACTGGAATCGGAGGGTAAATATTATCCTGTTTCCGTACAGCCAAAAATCGGCGATAAGGTCAAGAATTAAGGATGCCCATAATACAACTTGCCATAATTGCATCAAGGAACACCTCTCATCACCGTCTTCTCTCGGCTTTTGCTCGAATGACATATCCTTGTTGCTGTTGTTTAGGCCTTACTTATCATGTTGCCTTATCATGTTGTCTTATCACGAACAGGGGGATTATTCAGTAGCTAAAGTCAAAGAAGTCCCTGCCATCAAAGACAAACGAATAGAAACGATGTGCTCAATATTAGCTTGTTGAACTTCCTTGAAAGTGCAAGGGAGTCCCTCAAGAAGTCAGAATTGATCCGAGTTGTGGAGGATGAGGGAGAAGGAAGCAAGCCCAAAGAACCACAGGCAAGGAAGACATCAAAGAGAATTGTCGATAAAGCTCAAGTTATGGAAAATAAGGAAGAGTTTGAGCAAAGCCAGCGGATCAAATAAAAGAAAAAGTGAGTCGACTCAAGCAGAGGACGACAAGTCCAATAGGTCAAGCAGGGATAAGAAACCAAGGAAAAAGTAGCGATCGTTTCTTTTACTTCTTTTTACTCGCCATTGTTTATGACAATGGCACAGACACAATTTTGTAATATCACACTAATAGATAAATTAAAATATCACTATTCAGTAAACCTGAGCAAGGAGAAGTGGGCACACCAAGCGGATTGCCACAGCGGCTGCATTATCGGAATTTTCTCAAGCAAGTGGCAAGTTGTTTCTATTGTCTATTCCTACCTTTCCACCCATAAGTTTTGTGTTGGAACCCGACAAGCCATTCCAGGTCACATCAGAGGAGCATCCGATCAAGCAAGCATCATTCAAGGAGATATTCGATAATATTACTGGATCCTGCTTGAAGTGAAACCGATCAAACCTCGGAGAAAAGTGACAATATCACATTCCTCTGTTTCATGGCCCCAGGCGACATACAGGTCAAGCTTAAGATTCAGAAGCTCGTTATCAACAATGATCAGAATGTTGAGGCAACACCTAGATATTTAAAACATGCGGGACAGTGTGTCATAAAAACTCACATCAATACCGCATATGCAGGAGGATCGCCGAGGTTCAAGCATGAAGAAAAGAGTCGAATGTCAGTCAAGTGAAAGGAATTTTGTCTTGTAATGAAAATACCATATCTATTGAGTATTCTTTACAATCGTTCATCCTTTATGAACGAAGCCATCACTATCCACTTACCCTTTTGACAAACGGGATGGCGCTTTTTAATCGGCCCTACACACACACCCAAATCACTAGCCTCATTTTTACCAATCATCTCTTGTTTCCATCACCTGCATTGACATCTATTATTCTAACATTTTATTATTCTAACATTTGAATCTACTCCACAATTCTCGCCTTTCTCCCGATAGCAAGAGATCGTTTTATGAGTTTACAAACCTCTCTCAAACCGCCTGTCGAGAATCGAGAAAAGATCCTACAGCTTGAGCAGCGAGTTTTCGAGGAATTCCTTCAGCAACGTATCCAATATGCATCCGAATGCCCAGTGTCGGAGGATCAATGCCGAGTCCTAAGTTCATCACCCAAGTCTAAGGCGTCACTACACATTGTTATACAACATCAACCTATCTTTAAGAACAACAACCAGCATGTGCCTAAATTTATGTGGGACTTCAAGGTTGCAAGGGTTAAGCAAGATCAATATAAGGACAGTCTAGGCGACTACATTGACATGGGCGTACATAGCAAGAGTAGGGGGATCCGGTGTCTGGGAAGCTGCTAAGGTATTATATTCCTCATGACTCGAGACTTTTAGTCAAGTTTTATTGTTTTGAATCCTGTCCATTCGAAGAAGTCAGGATGCTAACCAATCCCGCTAGATACGATTAGGCATCGAACAGTGGGGGGGGGGGGGGGGGGGGAGGGGCAACAGAGAATATGTACACTTTCATTTATATTCATATGGGGCTTTGGCAAAGGTATCCAACTTGGCGCTACGGATTAATATGCACAGAATCTCTGATCCAAGCAATAATCGTCGCTTTAAGGATTGCTTACAGTTTTTTCTATCCAGGGAAAGTTTTTGGGGGGGCGCCAAATTCGAGTCCTCCAAAGAACGAGTTTAATGATCACATTAATTTAACCCCGTTATTTATAATATTTTTTTTCGATTCAATGATCAGGCAACCTTTTGGACTCGATAAAGACCATTAATTATTAGCATTCCCCTCCATGTCGATGAATTTCAGCTTATTGACCAAGGGCGATGAAAGGAATAAGAAGGAAGGAAGACCAAAGGCTGATCTCTTCCAAAACTTAATCAACCCTCTTGGTGCATTCATGATAGATATCATCTTTATTCAGGCATTCTGATCAGGAACGGTACTCCTGCATGCATTATCACGTCGGCAGAGGAAGCATCAGATTAGTTTAGTGAACTTTCCTTGATTGTCGCGCAAGGTCATGTTTGAGTTTGTCGATCGGGTTTGAATACAAATGCAGAAAAATACGAATCCGGGAGTCTATAAACGAGGAAATCTATAAACATTTCCTCTGGCCTTTGGAGGATACAGGAGGACTGTCTCATCCAGCCAATATTCTTTTTCAGGAATGTTTGAAGTCTTTGAGATAAAACAGACTTTTGTTTAATGCGTATCACTGTCACGACATTGAATGAGTTTGATTCGCGTGCGCAAGGAACAGAAGCAATGGTGCAGTTGTTGTCAACACAGCAAAGATGAAGAACAACGGCTGTAATGTTTCTCGTTGAATTGTTTGAAGTTGCTCCCCCCCTATTAACTGTTTATTGTCATTTGTATCTCAGAACGGGTTTTTATTGGGCGGGTAAAAATACACACGGCGTATGCTTATCGCGTCGTCGTCCTTGTGAATATTTTTAATCTTTGTTTGTTTGTTTGTTTGTTTGTTTTGTTTATTTTTATACATACACAGTCTAGATTGACAGAGGGGAAAATAAAAAAAAAAAAAAAAAAAAGAATCTCGTTTTTTTTTTTTTTTTTTCTTTACGAGTCAAACTGGTAAAGTTTGTTTTTGTTGATTGAGATGGGTGGTTGTTTGCTTAACTTGAGGGCTTCCTGTTGAGCTTGTGTTAGGGTATGGTAGACAATGATTGTCTCTTGTCCGTCCTGTGGCTCCTTTTCTGTTTCTACACAGGCCTGTTTTGGATAGATATAGCTCGAAACAGAGACCTGTCCACATCCATGCTGGATCACCGTCTCTGGATAGCCAAGACTCACAGGCGAATATCCCAGTTGGGCCATCCGTGAGCTGATCGCCATGGGATTTGAATAAAGGGGCATGTCCGAGTACCTCTTTGAACTCGCTGGGATCCTTGGACTGAGTCCCAAGAAGGTCCCTGCGCGGGACAAGATTCCTGAATTAGCACTGGCCACCTGTCGCTTGAGCGCAGTACGAGCGTTCTGATCACCCATGTTCTCCCTCGCCAGAGTGTTGCGGGTCCGACGCTTGCGTCGATGGACCAACAGATAGAACGTTCCACCCACAATCGCAACTGTAACCAAGAATGCAATACCAAGAACTGCACCCACCCCAAGGCGGCCTTCCTTTTCAGTCTCGATGTCATTCGATGGACGATTCATCCCAAGGGGTTTATATTGTTTTGTCCAGGTATTGGTGGTCGTGTCAAAGAGAGCAACGTGATTAGTCTCTGACTGTGAAGATGAACCTAATAAAAGCATTTTTTTTTTTTTTTTTTTTTTTTGTTTTTTTTTGTTTTGTTTTAGTCGTTGTTAGATCATTGTAACGTTATGTAGTTTCGCCATTTCCATTACTATTTTTCTTATTAAATGAGCACATTAAAAAAGATGTGCTCACATTATGGAACATCCTAATATGCTAGGGGGAAGGCTCAACAAAATTCGGAGATGATGATGTTTTTCTTACCAAAGGCTACCACCATGGATGTTCCAGCCATCGTGGCGGTGTGGCCCCACCGCTGAGGTGCATCCCCTTTGACTGTGGGAGAAGACCAAGTCCAGGTGGGGAGGTCAAGGTAGAAAGGAGTTGAAAGGGCAGTTTTAAAGTCTGTGGTACCACCGTAGACTAGCATAGTCGTTGTGTTGACAAGGACGGTTGTGAAGGACATGCGAGGATCTGGAGGAGTTCCTTGGAGAGATATTGCCTTCCATTCTCCCCGAGTGGTCTGTGTGTCAAGAACATAGGCTATAGATAGGTTAGCGACGATCCCTTGTGAATCAACACCGCCTAAAATAACTGCATGTCCACCGGTGGTCAGGGTCATGGTATGACGTGCTAGTGAAGGCGCGTTTGTTGCAAGGGAGACAGGTGAGGTCGAGATGGGTCGGAAGTTGTTGGCTCCCTTGAGGGTGACCAAGGTGGGGACAACGGTGCCATTTTTGGCAGAGTTTAGGTAACCACCTTGGAGCAAGGCACCGTCCTTGCCTGTGCTGGTGGAGGCATGGAAGAGTCGATGGAAGGTAGCGGTTTCGTTGGCGGACAAGGGCGGTGCAGACCAGCTGCCACTGCCATCCTTTGAAGGTTCATAAACAAAGATAGGGGCGACTTTTGTTGTGGACTCACCCCCGGCGACGAGCAGCTGGGGTGTTCCCTGAACAGTGCTCATAGAATGACCACTGAGTGGAGCTGGCATGGGATCCAGTTGGGTGAATGCGGGATCGTCTATTGTCCATGGACGGGTAAGATCTAAGGCAAGAGCTTCATCGAGAAAAGTTTGTTTCCCAGAACTACTTTGAGCCGTTCCGCCTGTGAAATAGATGGTTGCCTTGGTAGCAGCCTGGGTCAAAAAAAAAAAAAAGCAAAAGCAAAACAAAACAATCAATCAATCAGAGGAAGGATGGACGGAATTAGGAAAGCATATTCATATCGTTTTGATGGGAGAATAACTCCTTTCTTTGTCAACGAAAAAAGATTGTTTATACAAGGAAATAGAAAAAAGAAAAGAGGCAAAAGTAAATAAATGATGATAATAATAAATTAAAAATAATAAAAAATTATGCTTACAGCAGCATGGAACCACCGTGGCGAAATGTTACTCATGAGTGTGGATCACCGTTTAATATGACAAGACTACGAAGGGGGAAACGGAGAAAGTGGACAGATGTATGCAAAGGTAGCGTAAAAGGGAAAAAAAAAAAAAAAAAAAAAAAAAAAAAAAGGGAGGAAGAAGGAGGATACGCGTGGAAAAAAAAAAAAAAAAAAGAAAAAAAGAAAAAGAAAAAAAGAGGGATGAGTGAAGTGATGAGACAGAGTGTTTGTGAGACAGAAAGAGTTGATGTGCCTGAGCAAGAGTGTTTGTGAGAGAGGAGTAAAGGTCAGAAGGGAGATGGATGCTTAGAGATGAGGAAGGATGAAGAGATTAATGAATTAGAGAATAAATTAATGGAGGATTAATGCAAAGAGAGATGAAGAGGAATAAAAAAAAATAAAAAATAAAAGAGAGGAAGGAAGATAGGGCAGATGGATTCTCACACAGCAAAGCAACATCAGACCATCCACATGCTCTCCTTCGCTCCTTGCCCGTCCATTGCTCCATTTGGATTTATTTACATTTGCATTCACATCTTACTCGTTTCACATTCCGTTTGAGCAATTGGACGATTTGATGGTCAATATCTGTGTATCCTTTGTATCTTTGTATCTGTGTGAATGTGTGTATCTGCATCGCATCTGCGCCAGCATCTGCTCTGCTTTGTTTTTTTTGCTGTCTCTGTGGCTATCCATTTCATCAGCCTTTTTTTCTTCTTTCTTTTCCCCCTCTCCCTCTCCCTTTCCCTGCTCTTCTTCCTCTTCTTCCTTCCTTCCTTTATCCTTTTATCCTTTTATCCTTTTCTATCCATCCTTCATCCTTTCTATCTTTTCCCCCTCCTATCCTTTCGACAACACCCTTTTCTTCTCTCCTTATTTTGTTATCACTATTTGTCATTTCAATCCTGATTCTCCCCTTTCTCCGTCTCTATCACTATTCTCCTCTTTCCTCTTTCCTCTTTCTTTTCTTTCTTTCCTTTCTTTCATTCTTTCATTCATTCATTCATTCTCATTCCCATCAAATCCTCCTCATCCACACCCACAAAAAAAAAAAAAAAAATCAAAACCTTTGGCTTTCTTTTGGGTGTCCGTGTGTGAGTGTGTGTGTGCTCTCTTCCCAAAAGGTATTATCCTCATGACTAAACCCTCATGCAGATTCCTTCTTTCCATTCGTCCTTCCATCCAATCCACTAGTCCATATATATGAGAGCACCTTTCTCCACTCTTGCTCATCATGACTTCACCTTTTCAACTCTCCAGACTGTCCTACCGACTTTGGGACTCTGCCTGATTTGATGAAAAGGAGTAACGATAATCCTCTTGTCTCCTTTACCCTCTTACTTATTCCGTACCATTCTTTTTTCTCATATCCATTCTTTCTCCAACTATTTATCTATCCCCTTTTACCTTCACATCCATTACACTCCCTATCAGCTCTTTGCTTTTCATTAATCGCATTAAGCACTGACAGTGTTGAAATAGCCCTCTTCTTCCTCTCTCCTCTTCATCTACTCCACATCTATCGAAAGGGGGTAAAGGAGTTCTTCAGTCTTTTCTCCATACACCTATATCCATTAGTACCCACGTCCCCAATGAATCAATGTCAATTTGTGCCCGGAAATAAAGCCAGAGTCCTTTCGAAAGCTCAAACATTCACCCTTAATCTTAATGCATTCATTAGATAATACAGAACAAACCAACCCAATCGACCTTGGGATCTCGCACGCATGCAGACAATTCAGGAACCTTCTTATCCTCTCTCTGCAAGGCTGACAGGTTCTCAGCCAAGCTCGGGAACAGATCCTGCACCATGGATCCCTCCTCGTCCTGATCTGTCCAACAGAGCCAACTTGCCACAGAATCCTTTTCATCAGCAACAACAACAACAACAACAACAACAACAACAACAACAACAACAACAACAACAACAACAACAACATCAGCAACAACAACAATATCCTCTACCATCTAAACAAAACTCTGTTTCATCAGTCCGTTCTGGAACTTCCACGTCAGGTCAAGTCAATGCAGGTTACATTACTCAAAAACCGGCCTCATCATCAGGCCCGACCTCTCCTCTTGGTCAAACACCTCATCGCACAGGCAATCGCAAGATGACCGCTGGTACGTCTCCTCTTACGTCATCGCCACTCACCTCCTCCCCACTCGCATCCTCCCCGCTCGCGTCCGTGTCACTTCGTCCTAGCAAGATCAAACCAAAGCCTGATATGCCAACGACATTACCTCCGGAATCGGTGTGCGAATGCTTTATCTGTCATTCAGTCTCACCCTACAGCCAACAACCCCCACCAGAGATCCCGGTCAATCAACGACAGGAGCTTTCACGATTAGCGCCCACGTGTCCTTCGATCCACCTCTTTTGTCTAGCGTCCAGGATACCCATGTCATTGCCTTTGGATCTGAATCAGAAATCACCCTTGACCCGATCTATCCTCGACTATTTCTACTCCACCTGGGTGACGGATGATGATGACACTCGCATCCCCCGAGTTCAGTGCCTCAACTTTATACCCATTCATCCAATCACAGCGTCGTGCTTTGATCGTTATTTAGAGGGTCAGAGCTGGAGCAAGCGTATTTGTCGACCTCTGTGGCATGCTTCTGACCTTCGGTGCAAACTTGGAATGGAGGGCATGTATCGTAACTGTATGCAGGACAAATGCACGAGCTGCTTCATCTTTAATGATGGTTTTGAGAATACCATTGCAAAGTAAGTTTTTTTTTTTTTTTTTTTTTTTTTTTTCTCCTTTTTCTTCTCTTTTTCTTTCTCACCTAGATACTGAATCATCCATCTCTCTCATTTTTTTTTTTAAAAAAAAAAAAAAAAAAAACTCTAATAGAAACAAGTATGTTTATCTGTCACCTAATTCGTCACGAGCTCATGATCATATGATTGCGTTAAGGAGTTCAACTGCTGGGAAGGGAGATGGAGATTTGGACACGGACAATAAGGTGCAGTGCATGATTCTAAGTTTTGCAGCTCTTGGACATACCTATGATATGCCTCCGAGTCGTGAAAAGATGAAGAGACCACCCAAGGGATTTGATGTTGTACGTCGGCAATATGAGATGAATGGTGGAAATGGCAACAGCAGTAGTACCAGTAGTCGTAATAGCGATAGTTCTGTTGCGACATCGGGTGAAGAGTATGGAGTTTTTGCAGCAGATGCAATTGTGCCGCTTGTGATGGTTCTTTACAAGGTGATTTGAATAGGAGAAGGGAAGAGGTAGGAGGGCGGAGAAGATCTTGTCTAATACTTTTTATGTACTCTCTTGTTTAATAACCCATACCAAGCATTAATTAAAAAAAATAAAATAAAAAAAAGGTGGCATTCTGCATGGCATGACACGTTGACTTGATTTGCATGTAGCTTCTCGTATTGACCGTGCCACAGCGCAGTAGAATGATGCTGTTGTCGTAGCTTAAAAGAGTTTTTAATTATAAAAATAAAACGTGGCATGCCATGTACTGTACAGGATAAGAATAAGAAATAGAAAAAAAAAGAAGTATAAAATGTAGAAGATGCAAGAGAAGATGGTCGAAAAAAAAAAAAAAAAATTAGGCTTGGTCGCTCTTCCGAGGCAAAGTGACAGCTCTAATGTCGTACGAAGTATTTTTTTTTTTTTTTTTTTTTTTTTTGCACGGCGTCTCCCCTTGCCCCTTCTTCTTTGCCCATTTTTTAAAAGAGCTTCGTTGTATACAGAGTTGGGAGTTTTTTTTTTTTTTTTTTTTTTTTTCCTCATTTTCATTCATCATTGTACTAACTGTGTTACTGTACATCTGTTACATCATTTCATCTTACAATTCATCGTTTGACTTCTTCAAATCAGGAACGCCGTTGAAGTGTCTGCAGCTCTTGTTTCTGATTCATAAAATTCTGTATTTGATAAAAAAAAAAAAAAAAAAGAAAAAACAATAGCAGCAACAGCAAAAAAAAAAACCTCGACATTAAACCTGAGGACTATTGATCTATCCTATCCTCGTATTGTACCTTTGATACTTCTCGCTCCATATTTTTCAACCGCGCTTCTACGTTTCTTTATTCTCATGTTTCTGCTCAAGAAAAAAAAAAAGAACCAAGGAAATGAGGTGGCGTCAGCAGCTCCAAGTGTCAGCCAGGCTCTCTCACCAAGTCTCGTTCCTGCTCCAGTAGCAGCAGCTCAAACACCGTCACCTTCCTCTGCCTTTGCCAATCCTTCAGCTGCTACTTCTCCTTATCCTTATTCTTATCCTCATCCTCCAGCCTTGATCTC
Source organism: Lobosporangium transversale (assembly GCF_002105155.1). Classification (NCBI taxonomy): domain Eukaryota; kingdom Fungi; phylum Mortierellomycota; class Mortierellomycetes; order Mortierellales; family Mortierellaceae; genus Lobosporangium; species Lobosporangium transversale. The sequence continues at coordinate 73,711 of NW_019029040.1, read as the reverse complement.
AACTGCCTCGTTCTCAACAGCAACTGGGCAACCCGTGGGACAGAATGGCTTCTATCATGGCGCTGATGACAACGTCAAGGTCCATGTTCCAGCCAACTCGTCACCAACGCAGCCTACAACTGCCTATCAAACAACATCAGTACAGCAGCAACATCAACATCAACAATACCTGCAACAGCAATACCCACAGCAACATCAGCAGTACCAGCAACAGCATACGTTTAATTCGTTCCATCAAGGGGATACACAGTTACAATCCTACTATATAGCTCCTCCTCCAGCTACCGTAGGTACTCTTAATTCACCTGGTCCAAACAAGCCAGGTGAACCACAACTGATTCCAGACGCACCATTGATCAAATCCATTAACGGCCAGGAATATGTCGATCGAATTGAGCCTCGTTCGCCTCAATATACTGGAGATATCACCCTCACCAGCACAGCGCTAATCATGACAGACACGATCCGACACCCTACTCATATACCATCCTCATATGTACACTCGCTCAGTCCAGTACCTTCACCGGCAGCTGTAAAGAATTCGCCTCAAACGTCGCATAGTGGCGCGAGCTCTCATAATAATAGCCCAATGCCTCCTGTAGTCATGCCTGGGGGAACACCCTCAACATCATACATGAACAATACTCTCTACCATCCACCTCCACCAACAACACCTCAGATGCAACAGCAGCAGCACCACCACCACCACCACCACCACCACCAGGCTTATCCGACAACAGGTGTTGTTCAACCTTGGTCTTCGCCCGATATTCATCCTTCAACAACAACAATAGCAACACCGACAACAACGGCATCCACACCCCCCCAGCAATATATCCAATCTTATTCTATGATGGGAGGCGAGAATACAACTTATCCTATTATCATGGCTATTGATTGGGGTACGACCTATTCTTCTATGGCGTACGCATACCAGCAAGACGGCGAAGTTCATGAGATCTCTACATGGTAAGGAGGAAAAAAAAAGACAACAAAAAAAGAGAAGGGGAGAGAGAACTGATGAGAAATAAGCTTAATTTTATTTTATTTTATTTTATTTTATTTTATTTTATTTTATTTTATTTTATTTTATTTTATTTTGTTTTGTTTTGTTTTTAGGCCAAAACAATCGCATAATTATCCCAAGGTGCCAACATGTAATTTATATGGACCTGGTTCCAAAGAAATCTTGGAATGGGGCTACACTGCCAAGGCAGCCATGACGAAACCACCCTATAAACATCATATTCTGCTCTCAAAATATAAACTGCATCTGGATGAAGCCTCAGGACCCCATACACCTTTACCGAATGGACTGACAGTCGTAGATGTTATTGCTGACTATCTACGTTTATTCCATGCACATGTTTTGCAGGTAAAAATGAAAGAAGCTTTTTTTTTTTTTTTTTTTTTTTTTTTTCCTTCTGCGCTTTACTTTAGACTGACAGGTGGAACTTTTTTTTTTTTTTTTTTTTTATAACTTTTCTTGCCTAGACGGTTCTGAGAGGTTTTGGTTCAGCATTTGAGCAACAGCATATTCAGTATTGTCTATCAGTTCCAGCCATGTGGACGGATTATGCCAAGGCGATCATGAGGCAGGCGGCATTACAGGCAGGGATGATCACACCTCTGGACCCACCGCATCGACTGCTTTTGATTTCAGAGCCCGAGGCTGCGGCGCTCTACTGTGAAAAGAAATGTGATCAATTTTCGATTGGACATGGAGAACGTTTTATGATCTGTGATGCTGGAGGAGGTACCGTCGATCTGATTGTCTTTGAAGTGGCTGTAAGTCCCCAAGGTCGGACATTGAGGGAAGTGACACGTGGAACTGGCCATAGCTGTGGATCCATCTTTTTAGATGAACGGATGGAGGGCCTATTACGACAGAAATTCTCTAAATGGGGTAATGATCGTCCGTTGACACCAGCAAATTGGGTTCAATTGATGGACACCTTTATCCATAATATAAAGCCACAATTCGATGGAGTGGATGATCAATATCTGAGTATGCCAGCAGTTCCAGGACGTGCCGATTTGACAGATTACGACATTGGTCTTGAAGATGGAGTGTTGACGATCACAGCCGAGGAGATGAGACGGGAGGTGTTTGATCCGGTCGTGGATGATGTGTTGAGGCTGATCCAACACCAGTTACAACAGACCCTTTTCAACTGTCAGGCCATTTTCTTGGTGGGGGGATTTGGATGTTCAGGTTATCTTTTGACAAGAGCACGATCGGAATTTTCATCGATGGTTCGAGTGATCACAGTGCCTCCTCGTCCAGAATTAGCAGTGGTCCGTGGAGCAGCTCTTGCAGGGATCACCCCACGGGTTGTGCAGGCTCGTGTGGCTCGACGATGGTATGGCGTGGATTCATTGATGGCTTTTGAAGTAGGAGTTGATTTGCCTCATAAACAAGTCCAGGACCATGAGGGTCAGATCCGAGCCAAGGATCGGTTTTCGGTGTATGTGGCGCCGGGGCAACAGATTGGAGTAGATGAATGTATCACGAAACGGTTTGTGACATACCAATACCCAAAGCCAATCAGTTCACCGTTGTATGCAAGCTCATCATTGACAATGCCGCGGTATGTGGATGGTCCGATGGTGGAGAAGATTGGAGACTTTACGATCCCGTTACCCCATATCCCCGGAGCCCAACCAGGTCATAAGATTATGTTTGAATTACGCATGTATTTTGGAGCGACGGAAATTAGAGCAGAAGCAGAGGTCAATGGTATGGTTGTGAGTACCCGCTGTCAGTTCACTGGATAACAAATGGTAATAGTAATAATAACGATAATAATAATAATAATTAAAAAAAAAAAAAAAAAAAAAAAAAAAAAGTATGCGTAGAAGATGGATGGTAAATGGCTTATTAATAGAGATAAACATAATGATAGAGTCCAAAAAGTCGTAAACTAATATATTTTTCAAGATTTTAAATTGAATAAAATACTCCCATTTTTAAACACCGAAAAAGCACGTACAAAACTCAAAATTTTAATTTTTTCGAAAGCGTTTTCTATTATCGATGAGACGCTCCTCCTCAGACTCACTATCCTCCACTAAATTGAATACGGTTCCAACATCTTGGACAAGATCCTCTATCTCAGACTCTAGTGCAACGGCATCGGCTTCATCTTGGTTCACTACTCTATCAAGTTCCATGTCCCACTCGTAGCTGTCCACTCTAATCGTGTCTTCCAAGTCCTCAACAGGCTCCTGTTCATCAGTGGCCTCTTGATAAACTTCTTGATCAAAGGTTTCTGCTTGTACACGACCTCTCTCATTGTAGTACCTCATACCAATTTTCACAGATTTTTTCCATACAGAGTAGAAGACTCTACAAGGAATCTGGGCAAACAAACTGAGTAGCCTTTTCTTAAGTAACAAGGCTGTCATTGTCGTCCCATATATTTTTTTAAATAAGCTTTATTGATTTAAAATATTTGTACGTAAATTTCTTATTTCAAAGACCTCAATTCAAATTGAGTATTTTAAAAATATATTAGTTTACGACTTTTTGGCGAGGACTCTAAAGGAGGTCTCCTTTCTACTATGCATTTGCACTGTACACACATGCACCTGCACTTTAGTACATGTACGTTGATGGCATTATTAGTCTGAAATCATGTGGATTATAAATACTTTATTTTATTTTTTATTTTTTTCTATTTTCTTTGTACTCATGAGCAGTGGAATCCAACCCAAATCAATGGTGAACAAATCAAGCTGAAATCCTGAGAGGGAAGAGAAGAGAATATTTAGAATCGGACTTGAGTTAAGCGATATTCCATAGTAGTAAAATAGTCTACTGTACATGTACATGTACAGAAGACATATGCACCTTGAACGTAAATAGCGGGCTTTTTATGCTCTTTCCTAAATGAGGTATTTTTTGTCCAATGTTATCCTCCAAAAAAGGATCATGGTCCGTGACCTTCCCCCATATACAACCTCCCTCTACTACACCAATCCCCCAACCACTCAACTACTCAACCACTCAACTACTCAACTACTCAACTACTCAACTACTCTATTATCCGACGGTTCAATTGCCTGTCCCTTCTTCCCTCTTCCTCTTCTAATGTAAATTTTATTTTTATTTTTATTTTTACTCTTCTTGCCTATTGCCTTCGTAAATTACCACGATGGTGATGACGGACTATCTTGTCTACCTTCATTCTCCAGAAAGATAATAGTAATAGTAATCGTAATAAAGAATTGATATCTAGGAACTATAAAGGGATAGCTTGTGGTGCGTCTAAAAAATCTATTTTATCTATCTTTGACCTAAAAAAACTGCAAAACACGCCCTAAAAAAAACGCTCTAATACTTTATGCATTAGTGGTTCATGGAGCTAGGTGGATGGTGGATAAATGACCTTACTGCCTTTTTTTTTTTTTTTTTTTTTAATTTTATTCACTCATTCTTTCGCGTCCTCATTCCTGGTCCTGGTCCTGGTCCCGTTCCTGTCTATGTTCCTGTTCCTGTTCCTGTTTCTTTTTTCGTTCTTTTTTTTTTTTTCTCTCTTGTCATCATTCATATACTCTTTCCCTGTTTCTTTCCCTACTCTCCTTTCATATGTATATATATATATGAGTAGGTTTTTCTTTTTCCTCCTTTTTTTTTTTTTTTTTTTTCTTTATCTTAAATCCACGCTCTCTATTTCCTCTCTCTATTCCTCTCTCGCTCTCTTTATCTCTCTCTCTTTTTTCCTTTTCTTTATCATTCTTTTTTTTTTTTTTTTTTCTTCTTTGCCATTGTTCATTCACTCATTCACTCATTCATCTATTCATTCTCATTGACTAATCAATTCATGTTCATTACGCGCGCAAATTTTACTTGTTTTTAATCAGAAACCTTGTGTCACTTGTGGCACATTCCTTTAATACAGGACGCGTTCCCTACCAACCTTATTTGGTTTCACTTTATCTATACGAACCCCTACCCTCCTTTCCTCATCCTCTCTCTCTCTCTCTTTATTTTTATTTTTTTTTTTTATTTTTTTTTTGTTTCTTTCTAACCTACTGCTCCACTTCGGTTCTATAATCGCACAGTCAGCAAAATAAGGAAAAGGAGATAAGGAAAGACAAGACAAACGACGGCCTACGAGGGATTTAATAACGACGACAACAACAACAACAACAACAACAACAACAATTGTAATAATAATAATAATAATAAACGAAAGCCAGAGAAATGTCACTTGAGGTAGCTCTGGATCCAGCACCTGAGCATGTAGCATATGCATTACTGGGCTGCTTCATTATCTTTTTCGGGCTAGTCAGCCTATTTGTCAAGGAGAAGTTGTTTATATCCGAGGCATGTAAGTCTGATTTAGTATTTTGTTATTATATTTAATAATAATAATAATTATTATTATTATTATTATTATTATTATTATTATTATTATTATTATTATTATTATTATTATTATTATTATCCCTTCTGTCTGAGAGAAGGTATTGTGATGATCCCTCCCTCCTTTTTTCCCCTTCTCCTATCTGCCTGATATGTAATAGATGGGCTTTCGTTTTTTTTTTTTTTGTAAAAGAAAATCAAATAATCAGACAAGGTCGTATTTGATTAGTGTTCTTTACGGTCCTTGCATATCTTCGCATCTCTTTCCCACTACAATAATGCACTGTAATTGCTGAGCTATTTTGTTAAGAGATAGCCCTTTTGGTCTTTTCACCCTCAGGGATGGGGATGTGTGTGTGAATTAAGGGATTTTTTTTTTTTTTTTTTTTTTCTTTAAATTGTGCTCTTGCGTTTGTGCATACATTGCTGTGTAATATCTATTTTTTCTTTTTTGTCCATGTGGACTAAAAAAAAAAAAAAAAAAAATTATATCCATTTTTGGAACTTTCTAACCGTAGGATCTTTATGTGTTTTTTAATAATAATAATAATAATAATAATAATAATAATAATAATAATAATAATAATAATAATAATAATAATAATAGTTGTATCCACAGTATTCGGAATCATCATTGGACCCTATGCTCTTGGGATCTTTGATCCATTGTCTTGGAAGGAATATGATACCGTAACGCTCGAGTTCACAAAGATCGTGATCGCTGTCCAGGTCATGGCTGCTGGCGTTTCTTTACCAAGGTAAGAGAGGGAGAGGGGTGAATAAATACAGCATGAAGGAAAACCCACCCGGCAGAAGCAGAAACAGGATTGAATCCTAATGCTAATGCTAATGCTAATGCTAATGCTAATGCTAATGCTAATGCTAATGCTAATGCTATTTATTACCAAATCCCGCTATTTTAAAAAATCAATCACTAGATCCTATATGCTGAAGGAAAAGCGATCCCTTGTCATGATGATAGTTCCATTGATGATCCTCATGTGGCTTACTTCTGCAACCTTGATGTGGCTCCTGATCCCAGATTTGAGCTTTGTAAAGGATTTTTATATTCATGTCGAGAAATATATAAAAAAAAAAAAAAATAAAGGAAATTAACGATCAAGCTTTATCAAAGACATTCTCTCTAACTTTTCTATTTTTTTTTTTTTTTTTTTTTTTTTTTTTCTTTATTTCGGGGGGGAATATTGTAGATCGAGTCCATGATAGTGGCAGCTTGTGTGACACCGACCGATCCAGTTTTATCAAATTCAGTGGTGAAGGGACGTTTTGCAGAGAAATATGTACCACCCAGGATCCGACATTTATTATCAGCAGAATCGGGAATGAATGATGGAATGGCCTTACCGTTTTTATACCTCGGGTTGTTTTTACTTCGGGAACAAAATGTGGGAATGGCGCTAGGGAAATGGGTCTATATGATTTGGCTCTACCAAATCTTGTTGAGTGTCACCTTGGGGGGATTGATTGGGGCTGGGGCCCGAAAGTTGGTCAAAGGAGCCAAGAACAGGAACTTGATCGATAAGGAGTCCTTCTTGGTCTTTTCCATTGCTTTGGCTTTGGCTGTCGCAGGGTGTGTGAGTATCCTAGCATCGGATGATCTGTTGGCAGTCTTTGTTGCAGGAAATGTCTTTGCATGGGAGTAAGTTTTTCTTTTTCTTTTTCTTTTTTTTTTTTGTTTTTTTTGGAGGAAAAAGTTTCGCCATGTTACCCAGTTCTTTTTTTTTTTTTTTTTTTTTTTTTCTTCTTCTTCTCCTAATGTTTAACGTTATTGTTTTTCTGCTTTATTTTATTTTAGTGATTGGTTCTCGAACGAAATTGCAGAAGCTCATATCCAGGAGATCATTGATATGTTACTCAACTTGGCGTGTTTTATCTACATTGGCGCATCTGTCCCGTTTTCACAGTTTCATGATCTGATGTTGGAACTCTCTGTCTGGCGGTTGATTGTTCTGGCGATGCTGATCCTATCGCTTCGACGAATGCCCTTTGTGGTGGCCATGAAACGGTTCGTCCCTGCTTTGACCACCTATCGGGAAGCGGCCTTTGCAGGATGGTTTGGACCCATTGGCGTAGGAGCCATGTATCTCTCCAAGGTCACAGCCCAGGTGACGAACCCTGAAAAGCTGGGCGAGAATGCTTTTAACCTCGACCGTCTGTTACGCGTTCGTTCTGTGATCTTCCCTATCGTCATGTTTTTAATCTTCTCAAGTGTGTTGATCCATGGAGTGACAGTCCCGTTGTTACATCTACAATACAAGTATACGAGAACTTGGTCCAAGAAGCGAGAGGAGAGTACTCATGCAGTTTCAAGGTTACCTCATGTCAACATTGGAGACGACATCTTGATCCCGAGGGGAGCACCGGCCGCCCTCAGTAATGGGTCGTTGATCATGGCGGGTGAGGATTTGAAGCAACAGCAACAGCACCAATACTATCAGCAGCAAAGGCTGATGAACCATCCTTATGGAGGTTATTGTAGAGGAGAAGGAGTAGTAGGGTTTGGGGGCAACATGATGTCACCACCGTTAGGTCTGAGTAGAACCAACACTAATCACACGAATCAAACGAGGAGCACAAATTACACGAACCAAACGAGGACATTAGAATGCATGGTCCAAGGAATGAAGGAGTCAGCCAAGAAGAAGTGGCTGTTAGGACCTAATTCTAGTAACAATTCCGCTTCCTCTCTCTCACTTGGTAAAGGCAAGGGCGAGAGAGATACGACCGAGTCTCTACGCAAGAGTCGCCATGCTAGCCAAGAATTGAATATCCAGTCCGACTCGAATTCTGAAGCTTCTTCTTCTTCTTCTTCTTCTTCATCCTCAAATGGATCCTCAATGACAATCCAAATTCCTTCAGCAATATATCAAGAGCAGCAGCTACAACGACAACAACAGCAAAGGGATCAAAGCCATTGCGAGTCAGGATCATTAAGTAATCATTATCAGCTCTCTGCATCTAATATTTATGAAGTTAAATGTGAGAAAGAGGATCATGGCCTTGGAATAACCTGGACTGTGAACCATGAGGTTGAAGGACAAGGCCAAGTCAGGGTAGTGGAAGCGCTTGAGGACGAGGAGAAGGAGAAGCAGGAACGCAGGTAGAGAAGAAGCAAAAGCGGGAGTGACAATGACAATAGCAGATCTAAACCTTGGATCAAGGGACGTGAATAATCTTTATAAACTCGAGCCACTTTCTTTTGTAACAAAAAAAAAGCCCTTTTTGTAATTTCCTTTTTTTTTTATTTCCCTTGAAATGTAAAGTCTCTTAGATAAACCTCATCATGCCAATGAGTATTAATAAAGTACAGTCGAATTTTGATTATTCGAACGACTTTGCTATCGAAATCGTTCGGAAAAAAATTAGGTTATACATTCCCCCGGTTACTACTGTTATCGCCCACCAAAAAAAAAAAAAAAGGACCGCCGCTATACCACCACTATCAACAATTCCCTGTGATGAATGCGACTTTGGAAAAATTTTCCAGGTCGTTGAAGCGTTCATACATTGCTCATAAGCCACACAGACTGGTGGCAAGCAGAGATCTGAGCCTGAAGAGAAAGTCGATTTCCAGCACGTGCTGGAAGAAAACGAGCACAAACTTGTCGCTCATACAGCACAAACCTATTGCCCAAACAGCACAAGCTGATTGCCCAAACAGCGCGAACCTGTTCTGAAACAGCATGAACCTGTTCTGAAACAGCACAAACCTTTTCTAAAACAGCGCGAACCTGTTCTGAAAACAGCACAAACCTATTGCACAAACAGCGCTAACCTGAAGAAAAGCACACAGGCTTGTCCTTGAATAAAAAAAATCCACAATCATCTGCATGCATAACAGGCTTCTTCTCTTTTCGCACTACCATTGCCATTGCCATTCTCATTCAATTCTCAGAGAACCTTCTGCATCATCCCTAAAGACACGCTTACCACGAACAGTTGACAGATTAACTTTATTTGTCTGATCTTGTCTCGCAAAGCGGCCATGTACTTTAATAATTCAGTAAATGCTCGGCATCTCTGCCTCTGCTTTCTCTTTATTACTAATGTTGACTATATATAGTCAAAGCCAACTTCTACTTCCATAGCTAGGCTTCTATATCTCTTGAGAGGCTTCTATATCTCTATATCTCAAAGATCTTAAAGACCAATAATCATCGTCTGTGACGCCGAGTAGCACTGATACGATTGTACTAGATTCTTCTCTTGCCACTCTTTTTGGGTTTAGTAAAAGAAGTCTTGCCCTGGCTTAGCAATGCTGAAGTCCCTGTCCCTCAGGCACCATGGTTGTCACCCCGTGGAATATATACTTTATTCTTGAGGCAGATGTTAAGTGGTAAGTCATTAAAAATGGTATGAGAAAAAGTTTTTTATCATTTATTTCTTCAACCGGCATGGCGATACGGCATATTCTCATCGGGATATCAAAGTAAAATTTAAACATAATGCCATGTTAAAGTTGCTCTCTGGCCTATCCAATGTCCTATTAGTTGACTTGTCTTCTAACTCAAGAACACTCTCATAAAAGAAAGGGGTGAAACGCGCCCGACATCTGCTTGATCAATACATTCTTTGAAATTGATGAGTGGTTTGTAAATCCTCTAGTTGATCTTAGATATTAGCTTCGAGAATTAATAGATGAAGAATTACCACATTACGATGAGTAATCAGAAAAAAAGCTGCAAAGTCAAAGGAAGATGTCCTTATGTCATCACAACGGCCTAGGCCTCCGTCTGAGCATTAAAATATAGCGAGTTTCATTGATGGAGTCCAAAATATAGACGCATCTTTCAGAATAAAGCGATTAAAACTTAATATTGCCAATCACTTTATACTACTTTCACAAATAGTGGACAAAATACAACACTGTTGACGCTCAGTGTAGATAAAAACGCTTAATTTATTTCATTGTAAGTCTAACAAAGTCCGAATCTTCTCAAAGCTGTGACTAAAAATGATGTTGCGCACATTTCGATCACTGAGGTTGGTCCTAAGTGGAGAGAGGACTAGCCCTGCCTTACTGAACAAACGCTCAGACTCAGTTGATGTGGACTGGATACAGAGGTACGAGCACGCGAAGTGGGCAAGATCCCCAACTGAGATATTTTCATCGATACCATATGGCCTCCAATAGTCCTGAGGCTTATCTTTAAAGCGATCGTGATTGTAGTCCGGCGAGCGTACCGATGAAGCGTAGAGCTCTACCGCAAAATCCGAAGAGAAGTAGAGTATCTGATAATCACTCGTTTGCAACGGATTTTTTGTCACTGTATTATTCTCTTTGAATATCTTAAAGGCTTCGCTGCAGAGTTTTTTTGTTTTTATAAACAGACTTTCCCCACTAGCATGCATCGTATCCTTTAAGATCTCCCTCGATAAGGAGGAGCCGCTCGAGCTCTGCAGCCTTGAGCTTTTCGTCTTTGGATGCTGCCCTCATTAATTGATAGACCGCTGTAATTGCTTCTGAAACTTCAAGCACCCTTGCTGCCATGTTGAATTTTGAGTTCCATCGCGTGACATTCGTTGTAAGTAGTTTGACCAATTTTTTGTTACTTTTGCTACGCTGATTGTTAAGCATATCCATAGCAAGACTGGAGCTTCTGAAGAAGGTTGAGATCTTTTGGCATTTTTCCATCACCGCTTTAGCTCCAGAACTTCGTTCCAATGCCTTATTGATACACAGCTGTATTACATGGGAAAAACAGGGAAGCCAGGTAATACTCTTTTTTAGATTATAAAGTTGTATGGCTCTTTTTATGTTCGACCCTTGATCCGTTGTTGCGCAGATCAAATGCCCTTCCAAATTCCATCTTGCGATTACACGTTCTATAGAACAAATTCCAGGATTAAAAGTGTTATTTACATTGGTCTCAAACAGGCAGTAAACCGACAGAGCTAAAGCAATGATATTCTTACCAAGCTTTTCCAATAGGACTTCTGCCGATTGAGGGCCTTGGACTAGTTCCATGCCAATCACAACTGAAGCCGGCTGAAAGTCATGTGTTAGAAAGTGAAATGTTACTCTAAAGAACTTCCTTTGATCACCGCTTGTCCAACTATCCGCTGTGATTGCGCCTTGAATTTTACGATCAGTGATGTATCTCGATTTGCCTCCACATTTGCATTACACTTAAATCCATGTTTGATTGGATAGCGTCTGTGCTTGGAATTACGTATAATGAATTAAGTTGCAAACATATTGCCTTGAAAGAATCCGAGCCATTTAAATTGAAGGTTGCTCCGTTGTCGGCGATAAGCCTTAAAAGTAATTTCTCGAAGAACTGTTGTTCATACGGAAGTGGCCTCTTCATAGTCGTAAGAACAAATCCCTCTCTAGCCACTTCGAAGTTCCCCTGTGGTCTAGGGGACTCATCATCATCATCTTGATCTTTTGACGACTTGACATTCTGGACCATGCCTTGATAGAGGCGAAATTCCTGCACAGCCTCATATATTGTGGAGTGGTTTTTGAGGAGATGGTTTTTCCGTGATCTGCCGCCCCCTGACTTCTTGTACTTTATGCCACACTTTACCCCGAGACTGTTCTTAACCTGGCATTCGAAGCAGATGCATCTGTATTATAGAAATGTCCAAGGATACTAGATTTGCGTATGGACTTATGTATTGGGACTTGTGCCAAAGGCTTTTGTGAGGCGGGCGCGTCGTCGCACTGATCGGGCGAAGGTAAAACGCCAAGTTCAAGCGATTCATATAGCGTGTACCATGTCTCCGATGCTCCATGACTGGTACGTAGGTTAAGTCGACGCTGCTCCAAAGCTTCAGCTTCAGCTGCAAGCAGGGTTGCTTGTGGGTTGTCAAAAGATAAAGGATAAGCTAAATCTCATGAGATCTGAGGAAGTCCACGAAAAGAGGAGGACGATGAAGATGCCCGAGAGGTCTGGTGCAGGGAGATGGGCGACTTGGGCTGAACGCCATGCACATCACTATGCCGTCCAGAGTACGATGAAGTAACTGAGGAGAGATAAGACCTAGGCTGTGGACTGCGATAATAATGAAAGCTCTCGGCCCTTTGTAGCGGTGGTAGTGGGGATTGTCGCGGAGCGCATAATGTGGATGTAGAGGGTGAGCCAAGAACATGAGATGCTGAGATTGAACGTAGGAATGACCTAGGTCTGGCAGGTTGAATAGGCAGTCCCTGATTTGTTGGAGGAGAAGGAGTCTTAGGATATCCTCGTTTGGCTTGGGCAGACCTGATGCTACTGGCGGCGACGCTGGCTTCGCTTCTTGAAGTCACTTGGGGCAACTCGCGTGTTTGCACTTCCTCGAACATAGAGCTTGAACGCCCTTTGCGCGTCTTCACGCCCAAGACATTGTATTCTCCGCCAGAATGGTCTATATCGTTGGTAAACATCAACTTGCTCTTGTTCGTGTCTGTCCTGACCACGACGCCATACATCACGCTTCGCCTGCGCTTGCCGCTGGGCGCGTCGGTCGATGAGGCTCTCTGACTACAGAAGCATTGACGCGTACGGAAGAAGTCAGTAAAAAGGTTCAAAGCAACGGATATCAAGTATTAACTAGCAACTAAGAGTCAAAGGTATAGACTTACAGGCGATCGCCTTCCAGAAAACCAGCTGTAGTCATCATCACTCTCGAATTCGCACCTATTCTCGTTGAAAGTAGGGTCTTCGTCTAGATTTTCATTGACTTCCTGGTTGAATGAGTGATATTCATCAAAGTCATCGTTATTTTCTTCGTCATACTCTTCGTCATACTCTTCGCCATACTCTTCGCCATGCTCTTTGTCGAACAAGAAATTTTCACTCTTATCATTCATCGTTGAATAAAAAAAAGGAATTGCGTTTCAAGGTCAGGCAGACTGATTCAGGAAGAGGAGTGAAAAGTGGGAGCATGAAGAGAATGAATGAGAACAGAAAAAACTTTATTAAACAAAACAAGAATATGGACACAAAAAGTTTTATCGCATATTGAGGGTTCTCTCCTCCACTGTCTCTTTGCGAAGGCTGTTGCAAGAGAAGAATCTAGTACAATCGTATCAGTGCTACTCGGCGTCACAGACGATGATTATTGGTCTTTAAGATCTTTGAGATATAGAGATATAGAAGCCTCTCAAGAGATATAGAAGCCTAGCTATGGAAGTAGAAGTTGGCTTTGACTATATATAGTCAACATTAGTAATAAAGAGAAAGCAGAGGCAGAGATGCCGAGCATTTACTGAATTATTAAAGTACATGGCCGCTTTGCGAGACAAGATCAGACAAATAAAGTTAATCTGTCAACTGTTCGTGGTAAGCGTGTCTTTAGGGATGATGCAGAAGGTTCTCTGAGAATTGAATGAGAATGGCAATGGCAATGGTAGTGCGAAAAGAGAAGAAGCCTGTTATGCATGCAGATGATTGTGGATTTTTTTTATTCAAGGACAAGCCTGTGTGCTTTTCTTCAGGTTAGCGCTGTTTGTGCAATAGGTTTGTGCTGTTTTCAGAACAGGTTCGCGCTGTTTTAGAAAAGGTTTGTGCTGTTTCAGAACAGGTTCATGCTGTTTCAGAACAGGTTCGCGCTGTTTGGGCAATCAGCTTGTGCTGTTTGGGCAATAGGTTTGTGCTGTATGAGCGACAAGTTTGTGCTCGTTTTCTTCCAGCACGTGCTGGAAATCGACTTTCTCTTCAGGCTCAGATCTCTGGTGGCAAGCCTTTTCAATCCCCAAAGAATGAATCAGTCTCGTCACCATTATTAGTGTTTCATATCCACCACACTGTAACCATTATTATTTTGAAAAAAAAAAAAAAAAAAAAAAAAAAGGATCCGAAGAAGGTTTATCAATACTCGATTTTCCAACCAACATGAGCTATTAATAATGGTAACAATAATAGTAACCGCGCTAACACGCCAACGATCAAGTAACATGTAAGCGAATGAATTAACTTTCTATCTTCAGAAAGTAATAACTTGTTCGTCCATTGCCAGAATAAAATGAAAAAGTACTGGGTTGATCTCCCTTTCCTTTTTTTTTTTTTTTTTTTTTTTTTTTTGTTCTCTGCTTTAGATGCTAAAAAAACATGAATTTTTTTATTATCTAACAATCAGAACCCCAAAGCAGTTTTGTAAATGCACAGCAAGCTTAGTTCTTAATGGTCTCAATCGAGAGAGCTACATTGGACAAAAAAAGAAAGAAAAAAAGAAAAAAAGAAAAAAAGAAAAAAAAAAAAAAAAAAAAAAAAAAGCAATATTAGTCAGTGGTTTATAAAAAAAAAAAATGTATATAGCATCATTCAAAAAGATATCAGCAGGAAGAGAGAAAAAAAAAAAAAAAGACTTACTGGGAGGGAGAGACTGCTTGAGCTTCTCAGCCTTGGCAGCATCGTTGATGACCAAGGTGTACAAGTAGCGGGAGCAACGGACCTTGAACTTGGTTTGGCTGCCGTTCTTCTTGATACGGCCGGCTAAAAAAAAAAATAATAAAATAAAAGTGTTAACAATGAATGGGCTAAGCAAGCTTGAGTTATGTTCATTCTTGTGTCTCCTGAAGATGCCCATAATCCATAATAAGAAATACTATTCCATGTCACTATTCCATGTCGCTCTGCCAGGTCCTAGCAAAAACAATCCACTGTAGCCTTTGAAGACGAGCTCGTTTTTTTTTTCTTTTTCTTTTTCTTTTTTGAGTAATGTTATTACGGTTACGCAAAATATAGCTAGCTGTATTAACATCGTAACATTATAAATCGATAGCCAACGACAGGCGGCAGATCTTGAGCAAACCGCCAACTTGTTTTGTAATTCTTTTTTTCTTTTTTCTTTTTTTTTTTTTTTTCCTCGTTTCGCGCCAATATTTGCGCGTTAATGAAGATTCTCTCCGTATTATTGTCGATGAGGCGTATATCCTGTGCAACTTTTCTCTTTCAATTCTTGAGTATTTTTCCGCCTTCCTTGTTAACTAGTCGGGGGCCGGAGGAAAAAAAAAATAAATATAAAGTAAAAAAAAAAAAAAAAAGTAAGGTGTACGTACACTTGGCGTCCTTTCTGCGAGCAATCTCGAGGAATTGCTTGATGTCTTGAACTTGCTTAGGCTAAGAATTGGTCAATAAAGCAACAAAAAAAAAAAAAAAAAAAAAGCCATTCCATTAGCCAAGCTGGATTTTTAAAAAAGTAAAAAAAAAAAAAAAAGGTCTATCCTGATTCCTAATCTTCATGAATCGGTCTTTAAATAAACATCCTGCGGTGATTTGACAGATGAGATCCTGAGAATATCAAAAGTATCCCGCCATTATGAAGCATTCAGTATGGAAAATTGTTATATGTAATCCTGATGAAAGAAAATAGCGGGAGAAAAAAAAAAAAAAAAAAAAAAATAGATGGAACTCATCGTGGTGAGCAAATCCATAATTGCGTTTCATAAACTGATAATGGGATGCCAAACAAATGCGATGGACTCTTAAATAAAATGATCTATTTCTTCCATGTTGAATTCAAGAATTGTTGATGCCTTCCTTCTACTTTTTTTTTTTTTTTTTTTTTTTGCTTAATTCTAATCCATGGTTGATCGTAAATGGTATCCGTGAGTGAACGAACTGTCTGGTCCTGTTTACATGCGTATCCGACAATCGATGGATTAATGATTAGTTCGTTGTATCCTATCCCACTATGTACCATGGTGATTAAAAGACTGAATCAAAAAAGAGAGAGCACACCTGTCCCAGTCCCCCTCACACTCAAATCCAGAATCAAATTATTAGTGGATGGCCCAAATGCAACGCCACGAGTCCCTTCGATGCTCAAGTTAGCCAAATATGTGACACCCTTAAATAAAAAATATAAGTTATTTCCATATGGGCTATGTGGGTCATGTGAGCCAAAATATATGTAAAAAGTTCACCAAGCCCATAATCATTTGAGAAAACCAGTTCCCATACATAAAAGTCATTCAAATGAACCTCAATCCAAACCAAACTTTGGATAACGACAAAAGACACTAATATAAAGCAATCTAGGGTAGTAATTGAAGTTTCTGAAGAAATTGAGTATCCGTAGTGACATAAAAACCGATTTTGGAAACCAAGTGTAGCTTGGTAGACACTTGTTTAAAAAAAATGTTTCGTTGAAATTAGTAAAAAAAGCAGAGCTCTATGATAAAACCTTCAAACTTCACCATATTTTCAGATTAAAAGGACATGTCAATGCTGAATCCAACTGTGGTATTTTTACAGCGACTTAGTATAACAAAAAAACCCATCCTTGCTGTTTAAAGATGGAGAAGAGACCATAAATTCCAGAAATTACTCCATTTAGAGAATTCAATGGCCATTTCCTTGACAACCGCATTGCTCGTTCCTTGAAGTGTATATACATGACTTATAGATATAGCTTTTGGGTACCAGAATCTATATTTTGTAATGTGTATTGCCATTACTGAAAGAGAAATATTACTTTTGAACGAAAGAAGATCATTATTTTCAATATACAAATTCTTTGAATGGAGGTATATTACTGAAGACTCAACCGAATCTTTTCAACTTTTTTTTTTTTAAATCGTACCAATGGATCTTCCCTACCGAATAGATGGTTTTCAGTCTTGTAGATTCTCAATATCAACAGGGAATGGATTTCTTTATTGATCGTTCTGTAAAAAAAAAGAAAAAAAATCCTGATTTCTGATTGGCTATTTCAGTTGTGCTTTCTCTGATTGAATTGAATTGAATAGCTTTTTGATCAAATTTTTTTATAGGCGTTGCCCGTTTTTGATTCCCAGATGTATTTATCGTTCTTTGTAAAGAAAAAAACCGTTCAACCATATCACTTAATTCCCTTGCTGCTTCGGGACATCTCACAATGCTATCTGAATCATGGAGACCCTTTTTGAGCAACTCCAAAGATTCAGTAACCGCATCAGCAATCCTCTCCGCCTCAGCAACCTCCTCTGTTTCAGCATCCTCTACCTCCAACAGAGCATCACTCATGTTGGGGTTAACATCCCCCTCCAAGCCATCTTGAAAACTCGGGATCACAGCATGTCTATCATGAGCCTTCTCAAGAACATCATGTATGATGTGGAGTGGTGGGTCTGGGTTATCCTTACGGACTTGATGCAAAAGATACATATGTCTGCAGGGGCGTTGAGAATACATAAAGTACTGACAGTTACATCTGGAGATAGCTCCATTCGTGGCAACTACGAAATATAGAATACGTGCGGCAAATAACCGTAGTCTTGTTTCTTAATCCTGAGGCCATCAACAATCTCCCTAATCTTAGCCTCTAGGACCGTCGACTCAATCCAAGAGTCTTCGACTATTACTTAAGCACGTCAAAGGAGCAAAGAGCTTTGCAGAGCTTCGTACGATACCAGAAATTAACCAGACTTTTGATACGATGGTAAAGCATTAACTAATTTGTTCTTTGCCCTCACACGCGCCATGGCTTCAAGCATATTATTGCTATAAAGCGCCTTGAACGATCTTATAACACCTGCATCTAAAGCTGTTTCACTGCCGTCGTGTTCGGAGGGAGCCGAATGATCTTAATGTTCTTGAGTTCAAGCCTCGCAATCCCTGTGTGCTGGTGCACTGTCGATTAGGAAAGCAATGTGACGGCCCTGTTCCTGCATGTCATCATCCAATTACCTTAGCCATTTAGTGAACGTCGGTTGTCTCATGTAACCTTTGTCAGAAAAATCTGCGTCGATTATCTTGAAGATATTCTTAGCCAGACCTAATGGACGATGCACGGAAAGAACTAAAGGCTTGCGCTTGCCAGATGCTGTTGAATCACTGCAGAATAGGATTGAGACTCTAGCTGACCGAACAATCTTCTTTCCACGAATAGGTCAGGTCTCATGAGCCTTGTTAGTCATCGCTGTAAGGAAAAGGCCCGTCTCATCACAATTGTAGATATCGTCAAGCTTGAAGTCGGTAAGTTTGGCTTTAATAGCTTCAATGTGATCCTTTGCAGCCTCCAGGTCCACTGAACCACTTTCGTCATGGCCAGTAAAAGATTTGGAGGCTCAATTTCGACAACCCGTCGATTTCTGGTGGGTTATTGAGGGAACACTGTACTAGTATACCATACTGGACACTTGGTACTAAAATCAATACGATCCTTTTATGTCTGTATGGATTCGGCAACATACCTCTAGCAAAAAGGGCCGGAAAGGTCTTTTGTTTTTCTTTAGGCAGGGAATAAAAAATGAAAAATGGTAAATGGTACTAGATGCACTAAAAGAGTGGAGGAGGCAAGTAAATGGTGGACATGGTGCTGATATTTTTTTGTTGATTCTCACAAACTCATAGGCAGATCAGATCCAGTTTCTGTGCTCCCTACAAGCAGAAATCAGCCGCCTATTACATACAAAGGAAGGAAAAAAATCAGTAGAAAAAAATCAGCAGACACCATATATCAAGCTATGTCATCACGATGCACCAACAGTCATATTCAAATAGCCTCTACCCTTCTGTGCATTTCCCAACTTCCACCTTCCTCTATCGAGATTAAAGATAAACAAGTGTCTATCTCCATTATCCTCTACCTCCTTCTTGACTTCTTTTTTGCTAGAGGTGTGTTGCCAAGTCAGTCTCGATAGTGGTCTAAAAATGTTTTTAAAAATAAAACGATTGATTGCGGGTTCGCATCGCTAGGATATGGTGCTGTTGGCATCCATAGATATTTTGCCAGCGCACGTTGCCACCATACCAACCGCACCAGCTCCTTGGAATATGGTGCCGAAAAACACTGGTGGGAAGTGCCTTGCGCATATGGCATCTCAAATGCGACCTAAGGAGTTTAAACCCATCACGGCGGCAGCGAGGACTGTGAGGGGCTTCCGCATTAGCACCGCGAAGCGCCTGGGAAAACAATTATTTAGAGATAGACTCTCTCTTCAGACCTTCACAAGCTTGTGAGGGAAAGGATCACAGTTTTCATATGCTCAAGCAATATCACAATTCTGCCCATGAAAATTTGGCTAATTTCGACTTCTCTCACAATCTTCTGGATCAAGCTTGATCACTCATGGGCGATTCTTCAAGGCTTTATCGTATGCTTCTTATGACAAGGACTCCACAGTTGCCTGAAAAAGGTTATTGGCATTTTATTTGAATAACCTGGGTAAGCAACTCGTTTATAACACGCATGGACTTTATCAACCACCATGGAAGTTCACAACGGTTGATGTGGTTATTTATCGAAAGACGATTGCTTTTTCACGCAATCCACATTTTTTTTTTTTTTTTTTTTTTTTTTCGGGTGGCGATTGAAGACAAGTATAACTTGATATTAGAATATTGAATAATGGACTTGGACTGAATATATGAAGCGAACTGCAGGATTACAGCAATTCATAATGATCAACTCGAGCATATAACATCTAGTCAATAAACGATTGGAACCACGCCAGATAATGTTTGGCAATTAAACCAACAGCAATACAGAAGTTTTTTTTTTTTTTTTTTTTTTTTTTTTTTTCTTTTTTTTTTTTGGGATCTGGAACGAAGAAAAAAAAAAAAAAAAAAAAAATCGGGCGCAAGATTCAAGAGAGCGCACCCAATACTTTGATGAAATGAAAAATTCATGGTATAGATATAACATTATTTTTTATTTATTTATTTAAACACAAACCAAAACGATGAGAGAGGATGCGGTTTGTGAGCCGGTCCACGCGAGAAGTTGGATGAGCGTGTGTGGACGGTGAGTGGTGAGAGATGAGCCATCTATCTTTTTCCTTCTTTCTTTTATCATTTTTCTTTTCGTTCCTTCTTTTCTTTTTTCTTCTTCTTTTTGTACGCCTGTTTTGTTTTTTTTTATGTTTCTTATAATAGTGAATCTCTTTGATGCCCAAGCAAGATTCAATGATGTGATGCAGAGAGATAAAAAAAGCTTGTTGGTGTCTATCGAGAGAAAGGTAGAGAAGGAAGGGCTTGTCTGGGCTCAATCAAACATTGGTTCTTTTAAAGTCAAGAAGTTAAACAACACACAATTGGGTTGATTTTGCGTTAGTTTGGTTGCACAACGCACTAGATTGGCCAACGTTCATCCCCCACTTGGATGCAGAACAGCGAAACGTTCAGAAACATGGATTTTCTTGCCTCCCCCTCCTCAGAAAAAGCTAATCTATCGTCCATCGTCTTTATTTTAGTTCATCAAACCTGATTTGTATCCGAAAAGCTGTTGAGGAAGACTCTTCTTCTTTTTCCTTTTTCTCTCTTCTTCTTCTCTCTCTCACTCTCCTCGCTCCTCTACCCGGCTGTATCTCTTTTTTTTTTTTTTTTTTTTTTTTTTTTTTTCTTATCCTCTCTCATAATCTCTCATAATCTCTCATACTCTCACTATCTCATTTTACGATCAATCAACATTGTCCTACGATCCTGTCCCTTTCCTTTCCTATTTTTAAATCTAGTCTTGAAATCAACTACTGAATGAACATTCCATCCCTCATTTTGCCATCATGTCTGCACTAATCTATTCAGCTATGACAGCACCCTCAAAGAAGAAGAAGGAAGGAACAGCTACAGCCGACTCACAGCTATCCTCAGGAGGGAAGAAGGAAAAGAAACAACAACATGATGATAGTTCTACTATGCAGTTTTACGAAACTCATTCCTTCATAACCGATTCGTCTGAATGGAACTCTCATGAACACTCAATGGTATGTAAAACTGATTAGCGTATTCTTATCTGTGTTTTTTGACTTTACAAAAATTAAATAAAGTAAAATGCCACACGCGCAATGATATTAATATTAAAATACGAAACACCCTTTTGTTTTTTTCATCGACGCTTCCCTCTTGTCCTTCCTCTCCCCTGAATTGATTACGACTTTGCCACCCTCTGTGGTTTATGAACAAACATAAAAAAACATGCACCCTCAGTCTGCTTACAATAACAACAACAACAACAACAACAACACACACCTAGGCTCGTTTCATCCTGGTATCTCTCAGCAGGCACTGCATTCCCCTGCATATGTTGATCTACCACCTCGAGGATCCTCTACTCAGTATTTTGCAAATAGAAATAGAACCAACAGTAATGCCAGCAGCCTTAGTGGTGGAGGCGGATACAATTACAATTACAGTGGCAGCCATATGAGCCATGTAAGCCGTACTAGCAGTAACAACAGCACATCAAACTACATCCAATCCTCTCAACAATATTCTCAGCAATACCAGCAACAGCAACAGCAACAGCAACAGTCCTTAAATGCTTTCCCCAGAATCCACTCCCAGAACTCATCTCGTCAAGACCTTGCCACAACTGAAGCTGTTGGTTCAGATGTTCAGGTCGCTGGATATACATCCATCTCTGAACCAAACATATATGGAGGATATTATAATCCCAGTAATACCGACGTCTATGGTTCTTCAGATGTGACAGGAAGCCATCATACAGACTATCAATATTATCAACAAGGACTCGCTCAATACGAGCAACAGCAACATCGATCGACGAATTCTGACGCTTCCTTCATCTCTACCAGCCGTACATTTCAACAAGAGGCTATGACTTCTCAAACACTTTTGCAAACAATGGATCAACAAATGTCAAACCCCCACGGCTCGCCCAGAGCCACTCCACATTCAGCCCCCAAAAGAAGAGAGCCTTTAATGCATTTCCCCCATGACGATGATGACGACGAGAGTATTCTACCACCATTAGACCAATACGAAGTAATGCAGCAGACTATGACCTTTCCTACCGGGCAAGGACCAACCAGCATCCTCAAAAAAGAGCCTCGAACCAATAATAACTTTGGACACGCTGAATTCGATCGTGAGGTTAGAGCTGATAGAGCAGCTTTCCAGACTCAGACCCAGACTCAGACCCAGGCCCAGCTTTCTTGTGACACTAAACAGGCAGATAGCGAGCACTTGGGACCCTCCGCAGAAGAGCGAAAGATACGAAGAAGAAGCAGTTTGCCTACATCCCTTGATGAAGTCCCAGGTGAGCTGTCGACAAGTCTGCAAAGACGAGGCAGTGGTGTACAGCGCTCACCTAAGTATGCAACAGTTCCTACGTCCACTCAAGCTAAAACGTTAATGGGCAGCCCGTTACACGAAGAACCTTCTTCTCAAGATAGTGAACCGTTCTACTCATGGGATGGCCATGAGAGCATGCTATCCAACGGTACTCAATCAGTGAACGCTGCTACTGGCTCCATTGCTTTTTCTAGTGCCGAAAATGAACAGCAGAGGTTGGAACAACAACGGCAGAACAAGAGAAACTCTGGTCGCCAATCGCTTATGGAATTCAAGCCGCCACTGATGACCAAATCACAATTGCGTCTTAGCAGTAGTCCTAACCCCTCTGAAGCTGACGCAACAGCCATTGCTGTTGCCGTAGCCCAGATGACAGAATCCAATGATGGTAATAGTCGTGATGGGATTTATTCAATAGACACAGATAGTGGAGCTCAGCAGCAACCGCGCAATGGAGTGAACTCTGACCTCAAGGGTCCATCTTCTCTACCTTCGCGCCCTCGTGCCACAACTCCGTTGGGATTGGTCATTGAAGAGACTTCATCAATTCCAACAGGTTTGTTGATTAGGTCATCATCACAACAGTCTTTGGCCCTCAATACTCCAACGTCCGCTTCTAAAGCACGATCAACGACTCCTATTTCTGGGATCCGCCCTCCTCCTGGTCCTCCACCCATGATCTCATCATCTCCACCCATGACATCTTCATTATCAACCGTAGCGTCACCCACAGCCAACCAAGCTCGAAAGGGGCCCTCAACAAGTAGCGGCAGTAGTCGACGCACTAAGGCCAATGGATTAATTTCAACAACCCCAATTTTGCCACCCGCCACACCTAGAATACGAGCTGGATCGATATCTGTTAACAACATCACGATGGACAGTTCCCTTCATCAGTCCCTCCCATCGGTCCCTTTGCCCTCATTACCACCACCACCTATCTCTGCGCCGCTTCCGACCATCCCATCGTCATCACCATTACCATCACCATCATTGTCCATCAATACCCCTGGAGACTCGTCTGCTTCTCCACGACGTCGAAAGATTTCAGGAAACAAGGATCTGATGCTCCCTACTCCTATGACGTCCAATACCCCTTTTGTGTTGATCCAGAATGATATTCACGCTTATCCTCAAGACTCGTTACCAACCCCAATCTCTTCACAACCCGTGAGTCCGGACTTTGGTAACCTCCCAACACCGAGTTCCTCCCCTTCCACTACCTCGGTCATCTGGTTGCCATCACAGTCGTCGCCTTCACTATCGTCCGTATCAACCTCAGCGCCTTCATCACCATCACCATCACAGGTTGTGAAGCTCAAGAAGCGTGTAAGTCTATTGGAAAGAGAATTAGAATGCTTGGGTAAAGAACTCTCGGGTCAGAATCGTGATCGAGGCGAGTTACAGTTCAGGATGGAACAGTTGACAGTTGAACGAGATTCGCTTGAGAAACAGGTGATAATCTTACAAGCATATATACGTAAGAATAAGAGCCAGCAACAAGATCTCGCAAGTGGCAATGTCGACGACAACAACGACGATGATATGGATTCAGAATTGAAGGAAGCATTGAGACAGATCTTGGAGGAACGTGATGAACGACTGAAAGAGTGTTGGGCACGTCAGGAGCAAGCTTCTTTGAACTCCACACCCATGTTACGCCATAGTTCTAGTGTTGGTGCTGGTGCTGGTGCAACTACCGAAGTTGGTCATGAGGACGACGTTTCATCTCTTCGGGTCATGAAGTCGCAGTTGGAGAGAGAGGTCTTGGATGCTAAAGCAGAGATGGAGCGACTCCGTCAACAATTGTTGAAACAAGAAGAGAATGCTAATAGGGATCAAAAGATTCGAGAGGAACTTCAACAAAAGCTTGAGGCTCTTCAGAGGCAGTCATCTGAAAGTAATGCTAGTATCCACGAACAGCTTATTTGGGATGACCGTTATCAACAACAGCAAGAAGGAAATCAAGAGAACAACAACAATAATACCAATAGTAGTGATAGTATCGACAGCAGTATAATATCTTCACTACAACAGGAACTGGAACAGAACCGGCAAGCGCTTCAATACGAGATCAACAATCTGACAGATCGATTACAGCAAGAAGAAGCTCAATATCGAATCTTGCAAGATACGGTTCAACGGTTGACGTCCAAGATCTCACGTCTAGAGGCTCAGCACGCAGCCGAGATCCAAAAGATTTTACAGGATCATGAAGAAGTGATGGAGAAGGTGGTGATTGAGCATGCTAATGCGTTAACGGATTTGTCAGAGCAGTATGAACAACAGCAACAGCAACAACGGCAGCAGCAGCAGCAGCAGCAATCTAGGACTGGATCCGTCAACAGCAACAACAATGAACTTGAAGGAGAAGGAGAGGAGGAAGAGGATGGATCTGCCGCTGTTAGGATGATTCGAGAAAAGGTGTTGGTGACTCGATTACAAGAACAGGCTAAGAAAAATGACGAGTTGGAGGCGGCATTGTTTGCAAAGGAACGAGCTCTGGCCTTGATGGAGGAGGAACAAGGATCTTGGATGGAGACTCGAGCCTCATTGGAACGACAGTTGAAGATGGAACAGTTGAAACAACAAGAGAATGTCTACAGGGTCGAACAAGTTGAGAAGGAGAACAAGCGACTTTTGACTATCCTTGGAGATTTGGATTTGGCAGCCTTGGCATCCATGTCTAGTGACGATAATAACAACAGAAATAGCCACGATGGAGAAATGAAGGCCATCTTTGGGAGGGAAAGGCAAAAATGGATGGATCAGGTATTGTTCTTACAACGCAAGATGGCTAAAATGGAGGAAGAGGCTGCTCAAGCCTTGCAGAAGAACATGGAGCTTACCGTTGCCCTAGAACGTAGCACAATGCAAGTCTAGACAATAGTTTAAAGAAAAAAGTCATCTGAAGTATAAAAAAAAAAAAAAAAAAAAAATACTGCATGACACATTTGGCAATACTACGTACGATAAATGAATTTTTTTTTTTTTTTCCTTTTTTTTATTTAATATTATATACAAACTCTATTATTTGATGGTTATTGTTTTTTTTAAAGCTAGGCTAATATTTTTTTCTAAGGTTCTTTACTCCCTCTCCCAGATGGCAGCCATACCCATGCCAGTACCAATGCACATGGTGGTCAAACCGAGCTTCTTGTTCTGGCGCTTCAACTCGGGGAGGAGAGTAGCGATCTGACGAGCACCAGTGCATCCCAAAGCTATTAAATGATTGAGAGAAAATTGAAAGAATTGTCAGTCATTACATCTCTCTGGAACACAGATGCAATATATGAGAAACAAAGTATGAATTAAGGAAGAGGAAGAGAGAACTTACGATGACCCATGGCAATGGCACCTCCGACAGGGTTGACCTTGTTGATATCCAAACCGCACTTCTCGATGCTGTAGACAGCCTGGGAAGCGAAAGCCTCGTTCAACTCAATGACATCAATGTCCTGGATCTTGACACCAGCCTTCTCGCAGACAGCTGGGATAGCAACGGCTGGGCCGATACCCATGATCTTGGGGGCGCATCCAACAACAGCGGAGCAAATGTACTTGCCCTGGATGGGGAGACCCAACTTCTCTGCAGTCTTGCGCTTCATCAAGAGAACAGCAGCGGCACCATCAGAGACCTGAGAGGCATTACCGGCGGTGGTGGCACCATCGAAAGCAGGACGGAGCTTGGCAAGCTTCTCAAGAGTGGTGTCGGCACGGATACCATCATCCTTGCTGACAGTAATCTCCTTCTCGTTACCCTCTGCATCCTTGATGATAGTCTTGACGGGGACAATCTCGCTGTCGAACTTGCCCTCGGCCTGAGCCTTTGAAGCCTTGGCGAAGGAGAGAGCAGCAAACTCGTCCTGCTTCTGGCGGGTGACGTTGAACTCTGAGGCGACGTTCTCGGAAGTGATACTATTAGGAGAGAAGCGGAAGAGAAAGAGGAAGAAAAGTTAAAAAGGTTGTCACTATAAGCTGTAGTTTTTATTTTATTTTATTTTATTTTTTTTTTTATGATAAAATAAAAATACATACCCCATGGGGAGCTGGCAGTCAGCAGCAGCGTCGCAAGCATCAGGAATCTTCTCGGAGGTCTGGGAGGCCATAGCAGAAGGACCGTAACCCATGGTCATGGACTCGACACCAGCGCCAATACCGATATCGATCAAACCAGCCTGGATGTGGGTAGCGATGTTGACAACAGCTTGCAATCCAGAGGAGCACTGACGGTTGGTGGTGTAGATCGAGGTCTTCTCAGGGTATCCGGCATAGAGAGCAGCCATACGTGAGACAGTGGCACCACCAGCAGCCTGGAGAACGTTGCCGACGCAGATATCATCAACAAGAGCAGGATCGATCTTGGTGCGGTCTTTGATGGCAATGAGGACAGCGGCCAAAAGATCCTCACTAATATCGAAAAGACAGGAAGAAAGTAAAAGTCGTGAGTGTGACTGATTGGATGAAACTTTTTTTTTTTTTTTTTTTTTTTTCCTTTTTGAAGTTACACTTGGTTACTTGTCTACGGTAATCGGATAATTTTCAACCGAGAAGGAGATTTGCTGATCCTATTCCTTTGGTCTCTCTCTCTTTTCTTTTCTTTTCTTTTCTTTTCTTTTCTTTTCTTTTCTTTTCTTCTAGCTCCTTCCATCTCACTCAAGAAGATGAGAGAAAGAACTCTTATTCCTTAGGATGCTTCCATGTCCATATATGGCTTTTTTTTTTTTTTTTTTTTTTTTTTTTTAATGACTACTTACGGAACGGTATCCTTGAAGCCACCCTTCTTGCCACGGGTCATGGGGGTGCGGACAGCATCGACAATGACCACATCATCAGGAGACTTGACACCGATCTTTGTCTGGATAGAGGAAGAAGCAGCCGAGGTAGGCTGAACAGTCAAGTGAGAAGAGATCTGAGCAAGGCGGGAAGACATTGTGTTGGATAGATGTGGGTGTTTATAGATGAAGGTGAAAGGAGAATAGAGAGGAGAGAGAAAGATGAAGAAAAAAGAAAGAAGGAAAAGAAAAGAGAGGAAAAAAAAAAAAGGAGTTTTTTTATTTTGTCCCGAATGTAAGGAAAAGCATCAGGCATTTATATGATCCAGGACAACTTTTTTGGAAAACAGGGACACAAAACCCTGTGAAAAGAAGCCAACCGATCCACGGGTGATGGAAAAAGACAAGGTTCAAGATTGCGGGGGTGGTTGAATAGGGTCATTCTATGCAAAGAGACAAACACCGTCCACATGTTGGATAAAAATTGAATATGTATATCACTGGATATAGATGAATAATAAAATAATAGTCTAATGGCAAATTGATTTAGTCGCTATACATGTATATACTGTTGTACTGTTTGGAACAAAAAATGTGAGAGATGATCGAATGACATTCGACTTTGATCTGTGGACAAGACAAAAAGGAATTTCACGTGCCAAACAGCATAGAGACCGACAACTCCACACTTTTGTGTTTCGGAAACATACACTTTGAGGAACACCCTTCCCCCACATCTGCACATGAAAACATTCCCTCTCTCAAAGCCCAAAAACCTCTACACCATCCATCAGGTTCTTCACTGATTTCTCATCATCTCATCATCTACATGTATATTTTTCTATTCTGAAGAAGGTAGTTCACAAAAAAGTAAAAAAAGAACGTTGCCTCCAACTCTTATTTTACAGTGAGTGGATGCAGGGATTTTTTTTTTTAAAAAAAAAAATCTGAGCCACAGTCCGGGTATATGGTATATGGTCACCACGGGAAATTTTGATCTAAAAAAAAAAAAAAAAAAAAAAAAAAGGCTTCGGCACAAGTCCCCATTCCTCCGATCACTGCGGACTAAACAGAAGCTACATGTACATGTACATGTAGAACAAAAACAAACTTGGATAATTAATAATAATCTCTTTCTTTACTGAACACTTTGTTCACCTGACTCGATCTTCGTCTGCTCTTGTCATTAAATCAAGAAGTTTTATTATTTTTTTTACATCCATTTTCGTACCATATCCCATCATCACGCGTCATAAATCTTTGTGTAATAAAGGTGGCAGCTCAAAGAAGACATGGTCCCTGACAGGGGCTGACATGACTAATAAGAAAAAAACGTGCCTTGTTGTTAATCGCACACAATGATTTAATCCCTAAATCGCCAACGTTTATAATATGTATTTATATATGTATTATAATAAAGACTTTGAACACTTAGTCTTAGTACATGTACATGTACTTTACGTTTAAATGTTAGCACTTCCTTCTAAAACGAAAAAGCTATTGATAGCGGCCAAGTACACCAATGCTTTTTCATATGGCGAATGTGACTCTGATATTGAAAGAGAGCCTCGAAGAAGGAGGAGGATTTCTAATGAGTCTTTCGAGTCAAAAAAGTACAACTTTACACGGATTTGTACGGGGCCATTTCTTGTGTTAGTGTCAGTGCATGTTTATTAATGTTCATGTACAGTAGTATATATACCATGGTACATGCTAGTTCAATAAATTGCACTCTTTAACATTCATTCCTCATTCTCTCTTACCCAAGTGATCTTCCCCGTCATCACGGTTTCTCGTTCTCATTTATCTCACCTTTACAGGCTGTCGTCGCCATCGCCATCAATGGCCTATTTAGCATTTAATTGCAACTTGCTTTCAATACCTCATTGCTGTTATAGCAATTTATGGATATGTTTATATTTTAATAACCTTGATCTGAAGCTAAATGTGTTACGACCATCTTTAGAAGCTATTCTAAATTTTTTATGCCAAAGCAAGTCTATCCCCTCTGTGTAAACAAATAAAAGTAATAATAGTAATAATAATAATAATAATAATAATAACAATTATAATAAATGCTTATTTCAAAGTGCCAAGTGCTGTTTTAACGATTATTATGACTATGCTTCTGTAATTTTTTATTTTTGTGCACGGTTTTTTTTTTTTGTAATTTCAGCCCCTGATCACTCACGGATCACACATTATTGCGCTGGACAAACAAGTAGAATTGCTGAGTCTCGGTCTTGCCTCCAGGCAATCCTCCCTGAAATAGTCCTCCGACCTGCGCACTGATCCAAACATCAATCGTGTTCTGCCCGAATACCAGCGGGATCGTGTACACATGGTGTCCAATTGTTGGTGCGGTCGGAAGCGCCACTAACCCTGTTGGTGTAAGTTTTCTTCCATTTTGGAAGACAGACATACCAACATGCTGCTGGATCGGTGCCAATTGCGATGCCAGTAATGGAACCACTGTGATAGTTGTAACAGTAGAGTTCACTGAAATAGTATGTGCAAACGCTTCCGTGCTCAAATTCATCATAAATGACTTGTCCTCTGCATCCACGGTGATGGACTGAAGCATTGCATATCCTAATATATATAATGCATTCAGTAGAATTGGGGTTTATATTAAGTTAGTTGACCACAAATGTGGAATGTAAATAATAATAATAATAATAATAATAATAATAATGATAATAACAAAAAAGGAACATGGCAAAATTATAAAATACCTTTCCGCGGCCCGACAGAGGGGTCATAGACAAGCGATAGCTCTGCGGGAGGAATACTACCGGATGATGGGGCAACTTGCATTGGCGTACTGATCCTAGGATCGATCAGTGGTGTTGTCGGGGCTTGAACCTGCGTGTGTACGGGCATTTGCATCCGGCCTGGCGATCCAGGTGAAGCCATTGCCTGAGAATTGCTCGGGCTTTGAGGTATTGGTGTTTGGTGTGGATGCTGAAGGTGGGGACTCATATGTTGATATTGAAGTGCTTGTTGCTGCTGATACAAGTGCTGCTGCTGCTGTTGTTGTTGTTGTTGCAAAAGTAGCTGTTGTTGCTGTTGTTGCTGCTGTTGTTGCATGGCATTGGGACTATTCATTTGAGAAGAGACACGACGTGGCCGCTGTTGTTGTTGCTGTTGCTGTTGTTGCTGCTGCTGTTGTTGATATTGCTGCTGATATTGCTGTTGCTGCTGGGGGTGTTGCGGCTGGAAATGTGGATGCATTGCTTGTTGCTGCAAATGTTGTGGTTGTGGATGTTGATGAAGCTGCTGCTGTTGATGCATCAGTGGATGTTGAGTTTGTGGATGTGGCTGCGATTGTGATTGTGCCTGTGGTAGCGAGTGCGACTGTTGCTGTTGTGCATGCTGAAATTGTTGGCGTTGCGACTGACTAGATCGGCGTCGATGAGGATCTGGGGAAGTAATCCCATCAACATCAACGTCTTCATCTTCGTTCCCATCATCATCGTCATTGTCGTCGCTATTGTCATTACTCTGACTCTGCCTGCGCTTTGTAGCCTTGGGCTTTGAAGAGGGTCTCGACCGTTTACCACGCTTATTGGCGTCGTGATGTGCCACTGAAGAGGAACGCCTTCCATTGAATTGCCCAACAGACTCCAAGGCTGAGTCAGCTGTGACCGACGTTTTGAACTGAACCTTGGGCAGACGGAGTGGTGAAGGGTAAGGGCTGACGGGTGTCGGCAGAGGATCAATGGTATAAACTCGCTTCCAATCCTTGATCAAAAATGCAGCCTTTCCAGTCTCAGAATAACGGTTTTCGCAAACGAATACATCCTTTGGAGCAAAGTCGAGGACCTGTCCACGGACATAATCCTTATGGGCTTGAACGTAAACTTTATGATCCACAAGTCCAAAGTCAAACTGCCATTCCCCTGAACATTTGAGCACCTCCTGTTCATAAAACAATTGCCCTGGAGCCTGGAAGATTTGATCTGGTCGAAGAAATTTGGATCCAGCTATAAATCGGGTTTTCCTGCAAGCACAGATCAATAATGTACCAGAGCAAGTACGTCAATACGTTTATACAAGGGTGAAAAATGCCCCTGTACTCAATCGACAGCAGTCTTTTCGGGCATTTAACTTACTTCGAATCAATCTCCAGCCGTTCAATGAGAAGAATTGTTTTTGCGGGGTCACTGAGCCGTACGAACTCGCCGACTTGGTATGTCACGCCATTTTTAGTAAGTGATGGTACTATCTGTCTATCAGACTGTTTTAAAGCAATAGGTGTGGATGTAAAAGTGATTAAATATCGACTGTCAAAAGATTTAGGTCCTTCAAGACAGAGTATTATGCTACACTGCACAATGGTATGAGGTACATACCTTGTCGACCGCCGCAGCCTTTGGAGTAAGCTTGTAATTAGCATAAATCTCTTTTTTGCGAGAATTGAATAATTTCAGCAGTGTCCTGGCATCCTTATTGATGCGTGATCCATCCTCATTGAAGATGAGCGCATTCTCAAAAATAAGCTGGAATTCTCTATCAAAATCCTCTACAGTCTTGTAGTGCCCTGATTTTATCCTTGACTATGGTGCGTTCCGAGAACAAAATTTAGGTTAGAGAGTTCTATTCATTTTTTCGCTCAAATAAAATGCCCACTACATGTCCTTGCTTCATACCAATACAAGTTGGAGAGACATAGGTGATTTTATGATCTCATAGTATTCCGGATACTCTTCCTTTGAAGGTAGTGCCAAAAATATGTCCGCTAGTCCTCGTCCACTGCAAACATTTATATACAGTATATATAGCTGTGGTTAGTATGACACAGTAATAAAACCACGGCGGTACGATTGAACATAGACGTTACGTACGTTTTGTCTTTGTGATTCAAAATGATTTTGTAAAGTTCAGTGAAAGCACCGATTTGTGGGCTAGCTGGGATAGTTACTGTATTCTTGCCTTCTTTTCCATCCTTTGATTTGCTGTCCTTTGATTGATATTTGGTGTCTTCTGAATACTTTTTCTTCAAGTGCTTCCCTGACTTCAATCCATTTTCGGGGCTCTAATAATTAAAAAGGAAGTATGTTCAGTTGATTACTAACAGATACATGTACAAATAGACAACAGCAGCAGCTTTAGTAGTAGCGAGGAAGAAGAAGAGAAAAAAATACATCTCCAAAAAGAGCCTCCCATTCCGCATTGGTTTCATAAACAAGTTCCAGTGCCTCTTGACCGTGTTCATTTTGTGCATGTTTATCGGCTCCATATTTTTCGATCAACAACCTTGCTGCATCCAAATGACCTGTTTTTAACCATTTAACGGTTTTAAAAAAAAAAAAAAAAAAAAAATACATTAGTCTCTTTTTTTTTAAAGGAGAGAAAATAAAATACGAAATAAAATATGATCATTGATAGAATCAGATAATTAGATTACCTCCAAATGCAGCCCATGCGAGGGGTCTTCCTTTGTACCAAGTATCCTGTAGTTCTACATTAGCACCATGCTCCATTAGCAGACTAATGATCTGCTTTGACCCGTAATAGGCTGCTGCATGAAGTGGTGACCATGTGAAGGTACTGTCCTCAAAGATATTTGTCACGAAAAGTGTATCTGGATGCACATTCTTTTGTGTTAAGAAGTATCTCATTGTCTTGGTGTCATTCTCTTCAATGGCAACAAACATTCTCTTTGTATCTAATGGAGTGAATAAATAGTAAAGAGGTTCTTCAGGCAATGCTCCATTTTGTCTAGATTCATAAAACAAAAGGATAGCACCGCCTTACCACTTTCGGACAGCATTGCTTGTTCGGGCTGCTTGAGTTTGAGCTTGAGCTTTGGAGGTTCGGTCTTGATCGCCTATGAGGATAAAAAAAAATGTATTAATTGACCTTTTTCTTTTTTTCTTCTTCAAGTGTCATCCTATTGAACTATAAGACTATGCAGGGTGCTGATGTAGACTTGAAACATGACCACGCGAACCATCTGATCATGCCGATTATAGCTCTCAAAATCACGATCTGATCACGAAAAGACAATCAGTTTACCGTTGCTTGTGCTTTCACTTCATTCATGATGCCATGTAGACCCTGAATCTTAATTGAAAACTCTTTTCACTTCTCCTTCCCGCTCCTTCCCCTCTCTTCTTCCCCTCTCTCCTGCACCTTTAGTCTCATCAGCACGTTCCCTCATATATTTTAAGCCGACAGCATATTATTATTATTATCATTATTATAATTAATATGATTATGGTTATTATTTAATGTGTAAACTTGGCGGGAAAACTAATTATCATGGCATGGTTGTTGTGTACAAGAGAGAGGGGAGAAGAAAGAGGAGGAGGGAAGGAGGGGGGGGGGGGAGCAAGAAAGAAATGTTTTTTTTACCTGCAAATGTGATTCTTGTTCTGGTGAGATCTGCTTTGAGCTTCGCCTACTTGAATTCATTGTTGCTGTACTCCGTAGACAACTGATGCAAGGAAATGAGGAAACACGAGGAAAGACAGGGTTGGAGTGTGAAAACAAAAAGAACACGCGAAGCTCTGGTTTTCTTCTCACGCGTCAGGTAAAATAAGAATACAGAGGAGAAGGTAAAAAAAAGTTCTACAACAGATGAAATTGAGGTCGTGTAATAAGTAATTGCTCCCCTTGTAGTTGAGTTGAGGATGAACAAAAAAAAAAAAAAAAAAAAAAGAGTCAGCCCAGAAGGATATGTAGACATTCATGCAGACGTTCGGAGCACCCAACAATGACATTTGATTGTGCAAAAAATCTGTTTGGATATTGGACGGATGTCATGTGATCTATCCCCCCCTATTTGTAAATCGAATCAGCAAGAGCCACAACTGTTGTCTTCAGGGCTTTCTTGTCATCTTCCCCTTCCACGCTGTAGCCCTCTCTATCATCAGTAGAGGTGGATTCAGGATGAAGGGATGATTGGTTCTTTTGACGTCCTGAATCTAGGCGAACAGCCAATACATGGTGTCCACCTCCCCTCAATTTTTAATTTATTTTGATTTTTCTTCCTTCCATCTCTGGCATGGAGCACATCTGGTGCCTGCACTAGCTAAGGCGTAGTGCGATGGAAATGAAATGAAATGAAATGAAGGAGAGAAAGTTAGTACAGCTACATGCTCCTC
The DNA here is from genome assembly GCF_002105155.1 of Lobosporangium transversale. Taxonomy (NCBI): domain Eukaryota; kingdom Fungi; phylum Mortierellomycota; class Mortierellomycetes; order Mortierellales; family Mortierellaceae; genus Lobosporangium; species Lobosporangium transversale. The sequence goes on along the minus strand of NW_019029040.1, from coordinate 39,486 downwards.
AACATTGATTCTATGTTGAGAACCATGAAGTATCTAAAGCACTGGCAAATGAAATGCTTTTATCTTGATCGGTTAGAATCATCTGGCAGAGGGGAAGAAGAGGGGTTAGTCAAAAAGGAAATGAAATTAGTCCTGAAGGCGCACAAGCCAGTAATTGGGCGGAGCAATGTGAACCATGTAACCTTATTTGTCTCTTCTGCCAAAGGATGAAAATTCACCCTACAAATCCATCAGGACGACTTGATACTCTTTACAAGTTGTTTGCTCCTTTACCCCTTAGCTCTCGGGTAGATACACTATACTTGATCAAAAGATAGACTGTTTTGTATTTTCAGTTTCAATCCAAGCATTCTTTTAGCTTTTTAAGGCATACTCTGCTACTAAAAGATTCATGATGGAACAAGCTATGAAGCTACCTGGGCTTAACATCAGCTTTTCGTGGATTCATAGATAGAATAGCATAAAATTAGATTGTGTTCCTTCTAACTCAAGGCAGTGGGTGTGTAGATCACATTTCGTGGTCATCCAAGATCTACCAATAGTATATAACTGAAAGTGTATTCTATTGGTCTTACCAACATGCAAGGTAGTAATGGGAGATAGTAGTAATGGTGGTGGTAGTGATAGTGGTGATAGTAGTGGTAGCAGTGGTGAGTCCGATTCCTTCTCGAATCTTCAGGTTCAAGGTTCAAGGTGCTATCAGAGTCCAACTTTAGCGCTTCTTTCTTGTATTCATTGACGAATAGTAAAAATAAAAAAATGTCGAATATGTTTTCGACGTCAGATCGCGGAATGTGGATCACAATGTACCACGTTCCACAGGATTTTGGATCTTGGACTTGAAAAAAAAAGTGGCATTCCTATTTGTTGGCTTTTCTTTATTCCATCTTCGGGTTTTATTTTTGCCTACAATTTCCCTCCTCGTCGCGCCACTTCTTTCCTTCATCTCATTATCTAATAAGCCAATGATCCAATCTTCTTCTTCAAGACCAATTCCACGAAGAGCAATCCCTCCAAAGCCTACTTTTCCAAGGCGTGCTGTTCCAGGGTCTACTATTCCGAGGCCTACCCATCGTCGATCTCGTGGTCGAAACTCTCTCCCCGGAAGTCCCTCTTCTGGAGGATCTTCTTTAGAGAGTCCTTTTCAGTTTTTGCCTCTTCGGAGCTATCCTGAAAGGCTCCTCCACATGACATTGCTGCAACGACTGAGGCCAGTCAGCCGAGGCCCACTGGGCCAGCACCAAAAGCCCAGGTAGGGGATTTCACTGCATATCGTTATAGATCAGGCACTAAGGTCTTCAGGGAAGCTCAACACTGCCGGTTGCGCGCATGGCAAGCTACATTAAATGATCCTTCGTTTAGAGCCTTTAGCATGCCCATACTTCATTACTACATTATACAATCCCATTTTAAATAAGTTTATACACCATTTCTCTCTCTCTTTTTTTTTTTTTTTTTTTTTTTTTTTTTAAAAAAAGAGATAAGATATAAGGAGTGCATCACACATTACTCATTACCAATCTACATCTTCTGAAATAAAGAGGAGCGGGGATAGAAGTTGGATTTATTATCATGCAGACACACAAGGCAAAGACCCCAAATTAAAGCTCTTTCTCAACGGGGGTTCGTGAAGGCTATGCCTTGGATGTACCAGAATAATTGATAATAGCGCGGATACTATATACATATAAATTTTTATAATACAGAATTGTTCAAATGTAAATAAACAAAGTAATTGAAAAAAAAAAAAAAAAAAAAAAAAAAAAAAAAATAGGATTGACTTACCAGTCACCATCGTGCATAACATCAAAGGCCTTGTTGATATCATCCATGCCAAAGTTATGGGTGATGAACTCATCAACCTTGAGCTTGCCGGTCAAATAGTCTTGGACGAGGCCTGGCAATTCACTACGTCCCTTCACACCACCAAAAGCAGATCCTCTCCAGACTCGACCGGTCACCAATTGGAAAGGACGAGTTTGGATCTCCTGACCCGCAGCAGCGACACCGATAATAACGGATTCACCCCAACCCTTGTGGCAAGACTCCAGAGCTGCACGCATCACATTGACATTACCTGTACAGTCAAAGGTATAGTCCAAACCACCATCGGTGATCTCAACCAAATGCTGTTGAATGGTCTTACCCTCGGGAAGCTCCTTGGAGTTGACGAAGAGGGTGCATCCCATCTCCTTGGCCATTTTCTCTTTCCTGGAATTGATATCAACTCCAATGATGGTTGAGGCACCGGCCTGCTTGGCACCCTGAATGACACTCAAACCAACGCCTCCCAAGCCAAAGACAGCAACGCTATCACCCTTTCCAACTTTGACAGTGCGTGTGGCTGCTCCGTATCCTGTGGTGATACCACAACCCAACAGACAAACCTTCTCCAAAGGAGCCTCTTCAGAAATCTTGGCCACAGACACTTCACAGACAACAGTGTACTCGCTGAAGGTGGAACAACCCATGTAATGGAAGATTTGCTTTCCGTTGCAGGTGAAACGGGAGGTGTTATCAGGCATCAATCCACGTCCCTGAATTTCACAATCAATTTTTTATTATAAAAAAAAAAAAAAAAAAAAAAAAATCAATAAATGGACGATGGTAAGGAAACGTCATAGATGAATAAAGTTTGTCCTCCAAGAGTCATAGTCGCAACTTTACCTGGGTTTCGCGAACCTTACTGCACAAGTTTGTCTTTCCACTCTTGCAGAACTTGCATTCACGGCACTCAGCAGTGTACAGAGGAATAACATGATCGCCAGGCTTAACACTAGTTACACCCTCACCAACTGATTCGACAATTCCACCACCCTCATGTCCAAGGATAACAGGGAAGACTCCCTCAGAGTCTTAAGAAGCAAAGGGAGGGGGGAAAAAAAAAAGTTAATATAATAGTACAGCAACTAAAGGTGATGACAATGCTTTAAAAATACAATAAAAAGTCTCTTACCAGAACCAGAGAGGGTATAGGCATCTGTATGACACCTATTCAAAGATTCGCATTGTTTAAAGTGTCGATCGACAATGTTAAGGTCCTGAAGTCAAAATGAACATTAGGAATATTTGGAATGATTTATAGGTGACCTACACTCCAGTGGCAACGATCTTGATACGAACTTCGCCAGCCTTTGGTGGGGCAACTTCAACAGTTTCGATACCTTTTTTTTTTTTTTTTTGCGTGTTAAATGTGTATTATTAGCAATTGGGCATAAAGAAAGGACAAAAAAATAATAATAATAATAAAAAAAAAAAAGCTTTCAAGTCAACTGGGAAAAAAGTCATACTTAAAGGCTTGCCAGCCTCCCAAGCAATGGCAGCACGACAAGTGATGGGCTAATCGGATCGTTTTTTTTTTTTTTTTTTTTTTTTTTTTTTTGCATTCAAACATGTTAGTAAGAATAGACAGTTCAGTTACACCTTATAGATGTTAAATGTTTCAAATATATCTAAAGAAAGTCAATACCTTTCCTGCGGTCATTTTTTATTTGTGTATTCTGGTGGAATGAAGAATGGGGGATCAATTCTTTGAATGAGCGTTTTGGCACCTTTTATGTGTACGAATTTCCCTGGGAAAAATTTACATGGGAGGACGGAATTGTATTAAGGGCAGGCTCTCGCTCTTGATGAATGAACGCGTCTTGTGTACAAATCCGAATAGTTCGTAGAGAAAATCTTGTAATGACATCCACTCAATAGTGCTTCTTCTTTGCCAGAAGGGAAATTTATAATCTTGCTAGTCATCCACTACAACTGCTTTTCAGAAGGAAGATGGTGTTCGTCTAAATATGCGAGTACTATCGTATATTTCGCATAGATTTGTAAAGATCATTTTGAATGGGGGAAAAACTTTTCTCCGAGCCATGTATTCTCGCGTCATTACGCGTCAACCGCGAAAACATGATTTATTCCGATTTTTTAAATATTTTATTCAAGTCCCACTCTATAACAAACTCGATGCATCCTCATCTACCCTAGTTATTGATCCTTCATGTCTATCTTCTACGCTCCGGACATGTGCTTCTTGTTCTTGCCTTTGCTCTTGCTGCAGATCCATGACTTGTTCAAGGCCAGCAGCCACATTTCCAACACTAGTAACTGTGGATACTGTTGGGGGTTCCAGAGTCGATTCTGGTACCTGTGTTTCAGGTACAGAAGATGGTGAGGAAGACTCGGGTAGGTCGCTCGCTGTAACCGCAGAAAACAGGTTCTTGCCTACGCCCATCATTAGAGCAGCATAAGATGATCCTCCTTCAGAGACTGGAGGAGGAAAGATCTCTGCCTTTAGGTTGGGTAGAAACTTATTAATCCGGGCCCATGTCATATTCCACAGACTGTCGGGTCTGTTGGCAGTTGCCTCGGTGAACGCTTCTGATGTCGACATGACTAGTAAGCAGTTCTTGAGCGACTCTGGCACGGCTTCATACTATGTTAGAACAAAAACAAACAAGAGAGTGGCGTCAGTTCAGGGTATAAATTTAAAAAGGGATGCACACATGTGAATATCGAACATACCAGCTGTTCACTTTGCGCTGTTTGCATGAAAGCATCCATGTAATCCAAGACATTCATCCAGAGAGCTTTTAGACCCCCCCATTCAAGCAGTCTGAAGTAATAATGCAAGAATGTTTTACAGACAATTGAACAGGCCTTGCTTTTTGTCTCTTCGAAACCAGCCGGGTCCTGCTGCACTACTTCAGGTCTCAACAGATCTTCCAACAGCTTGAAGAGCACCTTGTCAAAGAGCACCACCCATTCGGCGATTTTGTCTGTCACGATCTCTGGCAATAAAAGTGCCCTCTGAAGGTAGATCATAGCATGATTGCGGACATCCCGACACGGATTAGAGCACTGCTGAGTCAATCCCACTAAGATAGGGAACCAATAGGCAGACCATGTCAACTCTGGATTCATCTTTGATTCAGAGATAAGTCGAGGAGCCTGACTGTGCAGCTTGTACAGCATCTCCACTGCCTTCTTGGCCCTGTCCACAGCACTAGCCTGTGCCTTCGATAGATGACTCTTGTTTCCGCGTTGTCCACTTTCCTGTTTCATAGAACCCTCTGCACCAACTGCACCCGCCGCAGCAAAGCGGATTAAAAGGTCAACACAATCTGCGTAATTCTCTACGCTTACATTCTTCCCATCATTCTCTGCCACAAACATGCTAATGGCCTCAAACGAGTACTTGGCAGCCTCTGGATGGTTGGAAGTAGAAGACAAGAGTGCGAAGAGAACATCCCAATTCAAATTGGGTCGGACACATGATGTGTCAGCTTTCAAAAGGGTCAACACGCCTGCCATCATTTGCTCCGCAACCTCAGGAACAACATCAATAGGTAATCCAAGTAATAGATCCAGAGCATCGAGCACCTCCTTGGACATGTCGTCGTTATGAGCGAGGCGAATACACAGCCTAAGCAGACCTACAACAGCACGCTCTACAAGCAATACACTCTGAGAACCAGCCTCACGGATAATGTCACTCAAGTGCTCAAACACAATGGGCCACAAAGCCTGCACGCGATATCGATTCTGAACAGTTAAGCTGATCATAAGTTCCAAAAAGAAAACATTAGCTGGGTTGTACAACTTGGAAGTTGGAGGTTTTGTCGCTTTTGTCACAGAATTTCCATCCGCAACAAACTTGATAGCCTCCATGAGATGTGTCAGTGGCAGGTCTTCTAGCAGTCGAATATCTACAAAGAGTTCCTCCAATCTGCAAGCAGCGACACAATCAGCAGTACAACGAGTTGACTCGATCTCCTCCGGTGTGGGTTCCTCGCGGACTGTTTCATACGAATATGAGGATGATAGTAGGTATGAGGAGAGGGTTGAAAGTAGAGAGCTATCCTGGCGAGCTTTGTCTTTTACTTCTGCAACAACTGGGGCCTTTAAAAGAATCATGGTAGTTCCTGCTAAGAAGTCTTCCACTTCCAGCATCGATCCTGGAAGAAGGTTGTTGACAAATAGATTCTTAATAATCTCCAGAATGGGCTTCCAGCCACTCCGGATCATATTTCCGTGCTCGTTTGCTACTCCAAATGCCACGACTGCAGCCAGTTGCCCCTTGTAGCTCTTGCCAAATTGTACCGCAAGGTTAGAGACGGTTATTGTGGTGCCCTCAACGACGACATCACGGTTATCGGCGGGGTTATGTGGAGTGTCCAGCAATCCAGTCATCCTTGCCAAAGACATTGTTATGCGGTCAAAAATATCCGGAAGTTTGTAGTGGGCTGCCAAGGTTGCACACTGATAGTATCCTGTCAACGACTTTTGCAAAGTTGCATCGTCTTGAGCCATATTAAATGCTATGAAACAGTAAAATCCAATAAAGAATATCGGGTAAAAGTGAATACCTTTCACTAATACATAGAGATATATCGTAGTACAAGAGTGATCAATTCTGACTGCCCAGGTAAACATACCGTACGAAATAGCAGACATAATGGGTTTCCAGGATGACATAAACAATTCTTTGTCGTACATTGCTGTATTGGAGATGACAAGGGGTCCTGCAGTCTCTGCTCTGCGCAAAAGCTCCTTCCAAGCATAGTTGAACCCAAGTTGGCCTTCATGCTCTTGAGGCAGCACAATCTCACGTTTACGGATAGCTTCATAGATCTCTGCTAGATATTCGGGAGGGAAGTCTTCGCCGGCGTTGACTTGCCTCAGATTCTTGATAAACTGCTCAAGTGACATACGCCCTTTGACTCCACGATTGTGCTGATCCGTATTTAGCATAACCACAGCAAACCCAAGGATAAACGCAGCATCCTGTGACGCAATTTCCTTTGGCTTAGTAGCAAAATAGGTTGCCGCAAAAAGCTCCATGACGCGCTCGATCTGTTGTGCTTCACCAGGTAGTCGGAAGGTCTCCAGAAGTTCGCGTAACGACTCATCGAGACGTTTCTAGACATTATTATTTTAATGTTAGTTATTAAAGCTCATTTTACTAATATACCCTTTCCTTAAAATAGAGGCATGGATGTCAACCTTACCCCATGGAAATCAAAAAGCTGAATAAAAGCCTTCAAAACTTCAGAATTTGCTGGCTTTGCGAGATATTCACCCAGCAATCTTTTACTCAAGCGCGTACTGCTCTTAAGGAAATGGGCCACAGCTTCAGGATCATTCAAGCTTGAAATCATTCCATGAGCTAGTCCACATAAAAGCGTTAAACTTCATTGCAATACTACGTGCTTTTAATTACATTAGCTGCGACATGGCAGGAATCATATACCTTCCAAGTACGCGAGCCCTGCTTTCGGGCTTTCATCGAATTTGGCGGCGCCCTTTACTAAAATCTCCTTCTGTTGCCGCCGCTTGAAGAGTATGTCAAAACTCTCATATTCTCTATCAAGAGCTTCGGCTTCCTCCTAAAGATCAAATCAGGGATAAGTTAGCAACTCGCGGGTACAAAATATCCTGAAATGATCAATAAGCATGATTTGTGCGTCCATACCTTTGGAATTGAAAGACGATCTACCATATGGTTGATAAATAGTAGTAGTGAATCCATACAAAGCATATGAGAGTTACTTGCCGAATAGGTGGTCGACTCTGGGAATGAATTCTAGGATCAATGCAAAAAAAAAAAAAAAATCGAATCAGAGATACATCTTATTTGCATAGTCTATCATAAGTATCGATGTTAAACCTACTCTCGTCAAGAACTTAATCATATCCTGAAATAAATCACCGCAGTCCAGCCCGCAGTCATAATTAACCCAGAGATCAACCATGAATGTAGGTGCGCGAGCAAACTGACCTAGACACTCTAGAAGAAGCTCACGGACCTCACCCTGGGCAACAGTCGTGTCCAATCTCTCCCCTTTTGAGCTCTTCAGCGAGGGGTTAGGGGATCCCGCTCGTGAACTGCTTTCTGGTTCAGGAGTGTTGACGATAGAACGAGGTGGATCGCCAAAATCAGGGTTGAATGGCAGAGGTTTGAGTGCAGACGCTGGTGGGCTCAATCGGTCCAATAAAAATGAAAGGAAGAGCTCCTGCTGTAGCTTAAGGCTGGGCCTCATCGTATCAAATACTGTTGAAATAACTCGAAGCGTCAAAGTCAAAATCGGGATATTATCTGTCCTAGCCAGCTAGTATAAATGTAGGAGTCGCCAAGGATTAGTCAAGCTATATCTACAATGAATAGGTTTAGTTCCCTCAATAGGAAATGACTATACCTGGAAAAGATATTTGCACATGTCATCGGCAACAAGGGACATGAGCGCTGGGAATTTGGTGATACTGCGCCCGCCGACTTCTAGAGCAACATCGAGAATGCTCAATGCCATCAGACGCATTCGATCCGTATGCTGCTGGTCATGAGGATTTAACAATGAGATCAATACACGAAGAAGTTCATGAATTGATGGCAGCCCGTACGACTTTGGTGCTATGAAGGTGCGAGAGTAGGGATCCTATGATCAATTATTATGTATTAATAGTAACACGCACAAAAAAGAAAAAGAAAAAATGCTGGACACTCAACGTACGCGCCGCCTCCGGTACAATCTCATTGGAATTTGGATCATTGCTCATTGCCTCATTGCTCTTTGCGATCTCTTTGGCCATTTCGGATAGTAGCGCCTCGCCTTCGGTTTCTACCGTTGATGGGTTATGGCTAATGGTGAGGTTCACATGCTGCGTATCTCCCTGAATCATGGCAGTCTGAACCAAAATAGGCTCGTTTTCATCCGCATTTCCTGATTCTATCTTATTACCACCCGCCGCGACTATAGCCGTCTGAAGCCTGTTTATGATGTAAAACGGATTATAAGTGGAGAGAAAAAGCCAACATGATCTGAAATTACACTCATCTCTTGAGTTCAGTTTAACCTTACTTTTCAAACATGGCTTTTGTAATTACGGTCATAGTGTGTTCTGCAGACTTTCGCAGCATTTCTAAAAGGTTGATGAGTAGCCCCCATGGTTGCTGTTAGACTCCAGTTTAGACTGTCTCAAAAAAAAAATAAAAAAATAAAAAAAAAAGACATCGATTGACTTACCACTCAGTTGCACTTGGCAGCACATACTGAGCCCTGTTTCGATCATAGAACATACTGATTCGTCGCTCAGGAAGTCGCCAGGACCGCTAGTCAATGCAATACGCAATACCTGAAGAATCTTTAAAAGTACAATTTCATCCGATACTGAATCGCTTGCCACAAACTTGCAGTGCGTTGCTGCTACTGCCAAACGCTGCATTGCATGCGACACGTTTGGTGATTCTTCGTCTATGGTAATGGCATTAGTCAGCTACGTGTCAGCCATACTGCCTAAAAAAAAATAAAATAAAAATAAAACAAATAATGCAGTCTTTTAACACTAATATCATGAATAGATACATACTAATGATCTTGTACGTTAGGAACTTTTCGACAGAGCTAAGTGCTGCGCCCGTAATTGGTCCATTCGTGTCACCAGACTGGATCACCTCTAGAAATGGATCTAGTAATGCAATTGCATCCATGTCCTTGACAGCTAGAAATACGGGCATGTAAAAGCGTTAGGCGCTTTGTTGGGTAACTTTGGAACTATCTATTTGTCCTTAATTTGCTGCATTGCCTGCACAGTTGTTTACCAATTGTTGTAGCGAGACGTGATCGAAGGTCATTAAATCCAACCATGAGGGGGCTCTCCTATTTAATTCAATAGCGATATTCATCGTTGAGGGCTCTGTCTCTCGATCTGGGTCCAATAATGATTTATGTCCAAGATATAAAACGTGTGTGTAAACGATACCTTAGCACGATAGTTGCCATCTTTTTGATTTTCGCGTCCCCTAAGGCCCATATTCATGCCTAAACTTCCCATGTTGAGCCCACTAACACTCATACCAGACCAACGCGAGTTTCGTCGCATTGCACTAGTAACTGAGATAATTTCGGCATGGACTAAATGTGACCACTTCAGTTCACATCCAGGATTGTTGGTACTGTTCTCTGTAAGGCTATCGTGTGTTGTTCGCTGTGTGATAAGCCTGCTGCCGAGAGTAGATGAAACAGAGGAGGAGGATGGCGGCAGTGAAGCAACGCTTGGAGTGCTTGCTTCTGTAACAACAGATGATTCCAAAGTATTCTGTGCCTTTGTTGGCATGGCCGAAGTTACGCCTTCCGTCATTTATACTACAAAAACAATGCTGTCTTTCTATTAGTCCTGTGATGATGGGTCGTATTCGTTGATTCAATTCCGGTGGTTTGCCCTTCTCAGTCTTCGTGTCAAAGGTTATGATGCAGAGGAGCAGAAAAATAAAGAATGTAAACAGAAGGATGAAAAAGAGTGGTGTTGTCTTTTAAAGTTGTACTACAAAATATACATTAATGCTGTTCTAGTGACAAGTGTGTCCAAAGGACGACTGTACACGTGGCACAGCATACGTGGAATGCGCCTATCAAATTAATCAGTGCTCAAAGTCGTAAACGCGTTTATTCTTTGAACACAGAACCTTCCTACGTGGTCATCGCTGCTCTAAGCTCGCACGCAACAGTTTATCCAAGAACTAGCTAACCTTCTATTATACTTTCTAGTTGGGCTCAATGGGCTGAATACCTCAGGACAGCCATACCGGTGCTGACTGAAATACTTTATCAATCAACATGAAAATTTACACATTTATTCAAGAAGATGTTGCAGTTGATTACCGAAGTTTTTGAAGTGCATTACGTGAGGGAAATAAAAAAAAAATAAAAAAATAAAACTTTTTTTTCCAGTTGGCTGTTTGTTTTAGTATTTACCAAGGATACTCACCCCAAGGCGGCCATTCGAATCCAGTTTGGCTTTACTCTAACAAGTATATTTTCTACATTTTAAATAATTTTAAAAGAAGCAAAGCAGAAATGGTGAAGATGTCTGGACCAGCATGGCATCTTCTCTGAGAACCATCATGTCGTACTCCGTTATCCACGGAACCAATTATTTACCCTTGCAAAAACGCGTCCTCGTCGTCCAGAGCAAATGCTCTCGAACCTTTTATCTACTCAGTAATTATATATATTCCATGCGGCAGATGAGCCCATACAACACACCTTAGATTCGATTGTTCTGCGAGCTGCTGAGGTCATAGACGGCTCGGGCATGATGAGTCCCGTGGCCCACACTGATGGCGACCTTAGTTCCGAAGCAGAACTCTCAAGTTTAGCTGATGGCATTCTTTCAAGGTTTCACACCAACTTCCCTACGTTCGAAAAACGGAGCACTGTGGCAGCGAGGAACGCCGCGTTATTTGTGAGGGATGCCATTTTGTATATAAAATTATCCGATGCTATCAAGACTAGTGATATTGGGCGCATCGAGGAAGCTACAAAGTGGTTACCCATTATACAATGCTCCTGCATTTACAAGGATTTTTATTTATTTTGCTGTGTCATTCGAAGTTGGTATGAAGTAATATTAATATCGACAAACCGTATCGGGCAGCATCAACAAAACGACGAAATGTTGTCCCGTTCATTTGGTCGCGACAAATTGAGATATATCTTTCTATACGTTACGGCGACGGTGAGCTAGCATACTATATAATATTACATCCCCAACGCCAATGGTTTTAAAATATAGTCTGGTTCATTTGGTGACGGCACAGGGCATTTGTTATGGTTGATATACCGTTATAACCCTCCATGTGGCACGGTCATTGGGCGAACCCCCTTGTTTCTATTCTCCTTGCGCTATTGCGCTATTGTGAATATATGGCTCAAAGTTCCCCGTCGGAAACAAAGTTAATAAAGCTCACTGTGGGTGGCCTGCTCAAGCCTATAGGGTTTAACATCGCTTCTTAGAGTATCAAGCAAAATCCTTCTCAGACTGGAACATGCTGAAAATTAACGTGAGAAAGATTCCACACATTAATAAAGCCAAGGCGTTTATGACTCGATGGTCTTCAACTGTTTTTTTTTTTTTTTTTTTTTTTTTTTTTACTTTTACGATTGTAGTGTTAGATCGCTACCAGATTTCATTCATTAGATGGGCTTTGTGCAGCAAACACATTGGTTATCGGAGTAAAACAAAGAGGGGCATCTCCTATACCGCTCCTTGTAGTTTTTAAGGAGTAGCTTGTATACGGGGTGGATAACAAGGTATATATTAGTGTATGTTAGTGATTTGCGGCTGTAGCATTTTCATTGTTCAAGTATAAATATGAACCTCAGTCCTTCTACACGATACTCCAGCTTCTGCCTTGTCAAAAACTTTGACACTCATTCGTACATAGGCCCACTGCCGTCTAATCTCAAGGTAAAGCATCCTTTCACTCTCTCTATATTATATTTTATTTGTTGTACCTCACGTTCGCTTTCCGTCGTTTATTTTTTGCCTTCCTCTCTTTCTTCGTGCAGCCGTTGCTGTCAATCGCTATAGTGAAGTTCATCCTGGTCTCTTAGAGTTAACGTTATTTTACTTCCTCGCACATTGCAAAGAAACACACCATGAAAGCCTTTTTGAAGCTCTCCGTGCTGCTCGTAGCTGTACTGTCAATTGATGCTGCGCCCACTAACGACGCTAAGACTGCCATGGCTTCAATGGACAGCAAGATTGCCGAGTTTTACTTCAGGGGCTGCGCTCCAGAAACTACCAAGATCACTCCATTGGGGAATGGCGTCACTGAGTACACATGCACCAAAAGCAAGGCAGCGCTAAAAGCACGCGCATTTTCTAGTCGCCATACCTTCGGGACCAATCTGTTTGTATCTACATCCAGCGGAGGCATCAACGTCAACATTGGTGGAAATGGTGCCGGCGTTAGTGGTACCATTTATGGATTCCGTTATTCTGGTTATGTTGACTCTGCCTGGGAGACGTCCAGAGCTGTGGTTTACCCAATGAAATCATCTATCGACGAGGTAGTAAACCTCCCCAAGGCATGCTCTAGGGATGGTCACTTCTGCTTTGACACGTACGAAGGAGTTTGCGCGTTCTATTTTTCGAACAGAGTCTGGGAAAGGTCTTGCCCAGTTCTTAAGGTCATTGAATTTTCTGTTGATCCCTAGATGTCTAATTAATGCATCTGCCCTGTAACCACTCGTCGTGAGCCTTTTCGCTACCTGTCATCTTTAAGCCCTGACTCCCAACCCGACTACCCACTCAAGATAAAAATATAAAAATATAAAAGTTAAAAATGAAATACATGTTTATAATTTTTCAGAGCCTTAAGCCTCAGGCTTTGCTCTGGTAGTCTCTTGCATTGCTAGGAAATTCGATGCTACTTTACAGACTGCACGGTAAACAACTAATAAAGGACATTTCCAATATAATATTACTTTTATACATATATATATATGAAGTTTGGGGCATACGCATTATACACTATCAGGCTAAATTATCTCCATTGAATTCCTATATGTAAAAATTTTTCTCTCACTTTTTATAAACTAAATATAGGCCCTGCTAATATTTGGCACAAATAATGTCCTAGGATCCTCTAAATGCACTATTGTATAAATGTTATGCTTTCAGGTTCGATTGGATAAGGCTTTTTTAAAATAATGGTCGCTAGGAAACGGTTTTTAACAAAGTGATTTGGCTTCTCTACCAAATGCGAGAGCAAGTTTTAGTAAGGAAAGAGAAAGAGAGCGTTACAAAAAGATTATTAAGAAAGAAACAATATCGAAAGATCGAATGTAAAAAATGGTCTCTATCAGATATTGTTATCAAAAGGTAAGGAATATGCTTATCATGCCCAATAAAAAATAGATTGACAAGGTAAAAGCAATGTTACTTTGTTGATTCTGAAGAATATAAACATACTAAAAATTTATTACATCTTCTAATTATGTACTACGTTAGCGTGTCTCTCCATTGCTCTAACTGCTTTCTGCCTCCCCTACAACCATGCGAGGAAAGGAAGGGGAAAAAAAAAAAAAAAAAAAAAAAAAAAAACCAGATCCACAAAACAGTCTACAAACGGCTGAAAAACAAACTCAAACAGATGCAAGAGCAACGTCAGCAAACAGATCCAGAAACAGCTAAAAAAAAAAAAAAAAAAAAAAAAAAAAAAAACGCGACTCAAAGAAACAAAATAGTCAGCAGCGACCACAACTAAGCCAAAGCAACAGTGACTGTAGTTAAACCAAAACATGATTAACCAATGCCAACTTGTAAAAAAAAAAAAAATCTTGCGCTAAGACCCTGGCTGTGCTTTGGATCAGAATGTAGTACAGAAACAGTAGCATGCTAACGCCAACAATAAATATTAAAGCACAAAACCAGATCTAATAGCTCTATGTCCTATGTCTGAAGACTTGATAGATGAATATACGTGATCATTATGGATGCAGACGTCAGGTAGGAACCAAACTTGACGATAGTGGCCATTACTAGGCAAACAGCTGCATGAACTTATTCATGACCTTGAAGAGCAATCCAACCAAGCTCGTAGCGAGCTTCATGTTGTTGTATTCTATGATCACCCACATATGTACTAGGCAGCATCTTTCACCGACATTTGCATATCATGGTGCAAGAGTTAATCCAGCTGTAGTTTTTGGAAACAAAACATAAACCTACAACAACCTTTAGAAGACACTGACTAATCAATGAGCCAGAGATGCGTTCGGATCTCATATGTATTGTGGATATATTAGAACTTCAAAGTCAGATACAATATAGGTCCTCGGCTTCCTGTGCCAGGTTGAGAAACGTCCTCAGCTCATTGTAGAGTGCTCACAATTCCTTGAACAATACCTTTTTGCAGTATCTACGTCATCAACTACATATAAGAGACGAATCATGATTTTATGGCATTGAAGAGAGGTCGATCACCTTGTGAAGCCAATGAACAGTAGTGTATCTCTCTGTATGAACTATTTTATTTCCTCTATCCAAAGTAGCCAATAGGCATGTAGATCTCAAATTTAAAATTTCGAACGTTACTCCTTAACGAACGGCCATGCTTGATACACACAAAAGAAGGACTTTTTTGCGTTTCATTTTAACCATCAACTTGCCCACTTTACATTTGTGATGTATAGTTTGCTTGACTGTCAAAGACGCCAAACTTGTACAGGACAACATTGTCGTCAGTTGAGCTCTGGGTATAGTCTACACTTATGTCAGCGAGCTATTTCGGAATTAAACCATGTCTATAAGCGGGTTGGTTGTCTGAGTTGGATCCAAAAAAACAAAAAAATCACCGTTCACATCTTTTGTTTTTTATGTGTGTTTTTGTAATGTGCTCACAAGAATTTGTACTACAGCATTTCTAAATCTGGGCTCTTCCTTACTCAATTGAAGCACTGTCGTTGGTTCAAATTCAGAAAAACATAACGAACATCCACCGGAAAGCAGTCTAACCGGTGCTAACAACAAAAAGAGCATCTGTACATGTAGATGCAAGAGAGCGAAAGGTTGTTTTGTACAGTACAGGAAGCAAACGAAGAATAAGGGTAAGAGGAAGAGAGGGAAAGAGAAGGGATAGCAGAGTAGGGGGGACAGTCGTTGCAGAAGGACGGGCGACCTTTGGGAAAGCGACAGAGGAACAGATAAATTCATTTGAATAGAAATTAATAATTTGAATGTTCCTCAGTACCTCCTCCTGAGTACGAGAAGGAAAGGATCGATCTGAAAGACGAAGGAGGAATGGTCTTGTGCATATTTTAAAAATGGAGGGATCATTTGAGATTTGATTGTTGCACAAAAACTGCAACCATCGATGGGACATCTCATTTTTAGTTGTTTTTGCTGTTTAGATGACAAAAATAAATATAATCATTTTTGGCTTTGGGTTGGCGGTTACACTGTTTAAATTGTTTCATTCCTAATTAACGAAATAAGTTAGCAAAGACAAAGTACATTAAAAACATGTACATGTACATGAACACCGTTCACACCTCAGCCGTGTCTTTCCAGCTAAATACATGTACAAAGTGCTCCTTGAATCCTCTCTCCTCATCCCTCACACCTCACATCTCACACCTCACATCTCACACTTCCTTCTTCTTTGCCCATTCCAATGCACCTTTACATTTAGTCAAGCCTGACTTTCTCATCCCGCCTCATCACTTCGCCCATTTAGTGTCATCTCTTTCTTTCTTTCTTTTCCTGTCATCTCTTCTCTTTCTTTTGCTTAAAGAAATTCCATCTTACCCTGGCTCTCGTTTTGTACACACTCTTTGAGGCTAGCCAGTTTAATCCTCCCTTTTTACTTTTGTTCAGACAAAAATAGGCACAATCTGCTCTTTGTTTTTTTTGTATTATTGATACGACCTTGCCCCTCTTCACTTGGCCCCATCTGTTGGCTTCCCTCCCTTTCTCTTTTCTCTCTCTCTCTCCTTTCCTCTCTATTCCTCCCTATCGAAACTTTTTTTTTTTTTTTTTTTTTTTTTTTTTTAATCGACAACTCTCTGCGCAACACCGTGTCTGCTGTGTTTATATTGTTCATTTTCCCCTGTCATTGTAAATTTTACTCCTTTCTTTCCCCTCTTTTTTTTTTAAAGAAATTGAGACATTCATCCAACAGTCTTGCATATGTTGGTTGCACCTTGATAATCTGTCCATCCGTTTGATTGAGTTGTTCATTGGAATACCATCGCCTTTAAAGTGCATTCCACAACAAAATTTTGATCTTCTTGAGCCTGACGAACTCTTTCTTTATTGCCTGAAAGCTGGTTCTTTTCGGTGTCACATTCCCCTTCTTCACACCTTGCAGTCCCACTCACTTTCGTATTATATAAACCCTCATCATCATGAAGAAGCCAACTCGACGACAAACGATTGTTGGCGATGAAAACTTCGAATTTATTGAACATCATTATCGCAACACGACTAGAAACTTCCCAAGCTCGAGCCCACCCCCGTCTTCATCAACATTCGACTTTCATCATAGTGGAGATGACTCTGATACCGCAGAACAGCATCGACAATCTCAATTCTACGTCTCTGATCCACAGAAACGCACCAAAGAATACCATATTGAGCAAGCAATTCAAGCCATTAAACTCCTTAAAGCCGCTTCAAAACCAGATGGCTGGAAAAAGGTTCTCAAACACAAGTCAGGATGCCTTGTATATCAATCCGTGAACAATGGGGATAAACATCCAATATTCAAAGGTGAATATGTCATCCGAGGCTACCGGGCACAGGACGTCTTTTCTGTCGTAGGCGTACGGAAACTCTGGGAGTGAGTACATATTAGCATAAATGAGATTAAATCGGGATTATTACTCCTCGCTTTGGCAATCAATTGCTAATATACCTTTGAGCCATACTTATTTAAATTCATTATTTCTTTGTGTCTGCCTCCTTAATAGTGATTGGTATGATGAGCTCAGTTGTGTAGAGTCTTATGATGATGCAACAAACCTTATGTACATGATCATGAAGAGTTCACTCTCATCCAAGTAACGTTTTTTTTTGTTTTTTGTTTTTTGTTTTTTCTCTGAAAGAAAGACAACAAGACACCAATTTCTCATAATTTTAAACCATTGATTTTAGGACGCGGGACATATCCATGGTGGAAAGAATTGAGGTAGAGCGCGACGGAACCATATACTTTGCTTCATGCTCCGTAGAATCCAATAAAATTCCACGGATATCAGGCAAAGTCAGAGCAGATATCTTTGTTGCTGGATGGATCATTCAACCTCTACCATCCAATCCCCCTATCACCAAGATCACCTATGTGATTCAAACAGATCTTCTAAGTCGGCTCCCGAAATTCATGGCCAAGAGGGCTCTCACAAAACGGCCACTTGTTATCACCACTATAGAGACGCATCTCAGAAAGAATGGCGCTCCTATGGTCATGTCCAAACTTGTTACCCAATCAGCTAATCGCCATCGGAGTTTGAGCGAGCCTTTGAAACCAGAAAAGTTTATGTTCACGGATCCAGAACCTGAAGAGAAGGCACAATCAGGATCGGCATTTCTCACGCCCATCGGACCTATCACAGCGGAGGCAGACATGGAATTAAATGACAAGGATGATTCTGATGATGAAGATATTCAGTTGGCAATGGCAGCCACAGATAGTTCCACATTCGAGACTACAAGGAGTTCATTGTCGCCTAGTATGAACTCCAATAGGTCCCTCCCATCGTTTTTTACACCAGAATTCTCAGAAAGTAACGCGATGCTTGGAGATACGACACGCTTCAGTGATTCACAACACTTTGGCAAGGGAGGGCTCTATGAGAATTCATTGCAACACCAGGATTCCATGTCAATTTCATCAAAGCATTCATCAAGCAGACATTCACAACTCTCCAGGATGATGGTTGCTGAAGCAGGTATTCGACGTCAGCGGTCCACGATGGGATCGACGGCTCGCACACCGTTCCCTCCACAAGCGAGGCCCAATGTCAACCAAGTTCCATTGGAAGCCTCAGGACGAGCAGCAACACCACATGTTGTTACTCCAGCCACACCTCCATTGACACCCACAAACTCAGTTGATGGCAAGGATACAGCCTCTGACTCGGATGCGTCGCTGACGCAAAGCGTCAAAGTTGTTCCACGTGCACCGAAGCAACATAAATCTCTGGACACATCCCTACCTTCAAGACCAAGTTCAATGGCGTTCGCTGCCTATGGAATGCGATCTCCTTCAGATATAATGGAATCTCGTCGCCACAGCACTTTGATTGGACGAAGTTCCTCATTCGCACCACGTCATAGTCACATTATGCCTCTCCGTGCAAATCCGCATCTGAGTCTACAGAGCATGAACAGAGCCTCCATGCTAATGGGCGCAACTTCCAACGCCATGAAGAGATATTCGATCGCTACAAGTTTGGATTCTAATAGATCTTCTTTGCTTACACCAATGCACCCACTCCCACATCGCCACTCTGAAACTGCGCGCAAGGCTCTGGCAATGTTCAAAGTACTTGCTTCAAGTCCCGAGGATCGTTGGAGGACAGTGTCGAACGATGGAACGTTTAAGAACTATAGTAGGGTCATCAACGGAGCAGGGCTTCCAATGCTTCGAGGCGAGGGCGTTATCAGTGGTGGATGGAGCGTTGAGCAGATCAATGCTGTGATCGAGTCCGCAGGATGTCGTTTGTTTTGGGATGAACGATTTGAGAACATGTCCATTGCCGAAACCTTCAATGCTAATGAATATCTCTTCCACGTTTCTCTGCGAGGCGTCGGCTCCTTGACGTGAGTTTGATGATAAGAACTATTAATGAATATGCTTTGTCCCATGAAGGAGTTCCTAACCTTTTTTTACTCATTTTTATTTCTGGGGGGAACATAAAGTGGGCGTGATTTGGCGGGCGTAACAATTATTGATCGTGATCCCCAAAATTCCGCACTTTACAATGTCTCAACGTCTGTGCTTGATACCACTATTCCAGAGGACCCAGGCCGTATCCGCGCGGTGCTTGAGCTCTCTGGTTGGTCACTACGACCGATTTTTGATGGAGAGGGCAACACAATCTCCGTTAATGTTACATATGTGATACAGATTGATATCCGTGGAACACTACCTAATTCTGTTGTCAAGTCTATTTCCGCCAGCATGATGACAGCCGTGCCTCGTCTGAATCACTTCATTAATAAGTATGGATATCCTCCATATGCCTCACATATATCCGGAACTAGACTTTTGGATACATTTGATCCTAAGACAGGCTTTTATGAGCTATGCTATAAGAGCGCACCAGGATGGACAGAGGTTAGAGTTGGAAGAAAAGTGTATAGGGAAGGGTATGATTTCTTCATCAAGCCTGATGATCCTACAGTGCGTGTCGAACTATCCCCAGATTTTGGTGGCGTACGTATTTATACCACGCTTGATCATGAAGGACAGAGTATTACAGCTCAGGTATCTAGAAAAGGACAAAATCAATCAAATAACTCCACCCAGGATCAAACGACCAAGTCACAGGGAGAAGAAGTCAGTGATGACGATGAAAAGGTTGATCAACGTAAGCATGACTCGCTAGTACCACGACGCCCAACAGACAGTCGAGTCTACGAGTCCTCGACTCCAATGTACGGTGGTCCGTCTCTGCGAAAGTCATCAAGCCATTTAAAGAGTAATAATCAAATCCAAAATGCCGAGCAGGTAGTTGATAATTCTTTTCCAAACGCTGGCGGCGGATCCGACCTACGATCGAATGGGGCGTCGTCGTCCATCAGTCGTAAGAGGAGAAGCGCCAGCTTCTCAACTTTGAGTAACTTTAATCCTAATCTCGTTGTTGCCTCTTCTTCTGATCGACACGATGTATCTCCACAGATTTCTACAGCGCCCAAGATCTCACAGAGGTTGGCGAGGAGTCGCTCTAGGAATAGAGCACCTCTTAGCTTGGTGGAATTGTCTGAAAGAACACCACCACTCCCACATCCCCGTCGGTCAAGTTCTCTCAATCGATATTCTCTTCCTATCGTACCCTGTCATTCCGGAGCCAATGCCTCAATTTTTCCAATCAATACTTTCTTAACATCTCCAACCTTTGGCAGATACAACCCTGTGTCTTCACCATCTTCGAGCTCATCCCCTACCAGTGTTCTGTCCACAACCTCAACAGCAGCCTCCAGTCCAACGACAAGCCCCGAATGCTATAAGCCATCATCGTCATACTCACCTCTCTCAAGCCCCACGCTCGGACTATTCCATATCCCTCGTTCGCCTGTGGCATCCATAATTACATCTCGTGAACAGTCAAATGAGTCGAAACTCACAAGGGATTCAACGTCAGAGATAACTCCTTTAGCAATTGCGGAGACCGACACAGTTTCTCTAACTAAAGAGACTTGTTCAGATGAGATCTACCCATCGCAACCACAAGGCGAGCCTTTCTTATCCTCCGAGGCCACAGCCAAGCCTAGCAATCTTCTAACAGCTACCAACTCAACATCAACAGTATCCGTTTCGTCTTCTGTGGATGTCATTGCAATCTCTTTGGTTGATTTGGAAAACAATAACGTCAACGTTGACTCGAAGCAAGATACAGAGACAGTGCTGCATGAACTAAGCCAGCCTACGCAGCAGTTGGAGGATCCTCCCTCATCTTTCCTTATTTCTGCACTCTCAAACTCTACAAGCGTACGAGAGTCGAATATAGAGCTCAATAATAATAATAATTGTGGTAGCTCCGTTAGACGAGTTCGTCGTGTCACATTCTCTCCAGAGGTCATTGACAACTCGGAAAACCGATCTCCACCTAGCCGTATCAGAAAGGGGACCAGGAAAAGACGAAGCTCCGTGTCTACCGAGGCACATCCTGCTGACAATACTGTGGCTCCCTCGAGCACAGCAAAAGCTGCAAAGGAGCAGGATGTTGTTGACAAGGCGTCCAATCCTGTATCGATGGCGGTTGCTGATGAACCTGACTACGAAAGTAATGAAGCTGAATTTGTTGACGCACTTGCAGAACTGGATGAGTTTACAGGAGCCGATATCCCTGAATCTCATGGAGATAGGGTTAACAACGCAGACCAGGAAGTAAAGAAAGTATCCACATCGACGATAGAAATGGACTATCTCCGGGATCCTGATGATATGTGGCGGGTCGCAATTGAGATATTTATTGGAGAACTTGGCTGGGCACAGGTCAAGGTTGCTTCGGCATTTGTATTATTGTTGATTTGCATGACTGTAGACATGTAAAATATTTTTTTTTTTTTTTTTTTTTGTAGACTACATCAACTCTTTTATAAATAATTTTAATCGCAGTGTGATAATTCCAGGCACACCACGCGATATTGTATTTTTACCCCTGACATAAAATTCACACCCCTCAAGTAGAATATCCTGTTATTTGGACTTTTTGAGCACACCCATTCTGTGGTAAGCAACCCAACGCCTCTTCCTGCATTAAACAATCAGCCTCATTACAACTTGAATTATCATGGCCGAAACACCCAAAAGGAGGCTCCTGCGTAGAGGTATGCTTCAGGCGTCCCCCTTTGGTACTCCCATCAAACCATTCACAATAACACCTGGAGCTGGAGCCGCGACTGGAATTGGAGCAACATCAGTAGAGCAATCATCAAAGCAGCAATCATCTTCGATGGCGAACCCCTTTCTCGCGACAGAATCAAATTCAACAGATGAACTAGGATCTATTCATACCAGCCCAATGTCTCGGAAATCACCCCGCCTGAGTACATTCTATCCTAAGGACATGCCTGAAAACGCCTTGAATGGAAGCAACAGTCTTAGTAGGTGTCCGAGTACTCCCAAGAAGATGGTTGGACCTATGACACCAAAGTCAAAAACGATCATTAAGATGGGTATCTGGGGCCACGTTGTTGGACTAAAGAGGCTGGACGAAACTGTGTACTATCGTTATCCTGTGGACAAGTCCTACTGCTCTTTTGGCCGGAGCAAAACAAACGATATAAGAGTGCAAATCGATGGAGTCTCGGATATGCATTGCAAACTCATTCGACGGGATGATGGGGAGGTAAGAAACAAGGAATTGAAATCTTAAGGATCGTCTCTTGACGTTTCACGGGCTTATTTACTCACATTAAACAAACATTCGACGTGTTTCTTTATTCATAGGTGTGGTTGAAGGATACATCCATGGAAGGAACATTTCTCAACGATGTTCTCATCCATGATACTGCACGGCCCATCCAGCACAATGATGTCATCACCATTGCAGGACGTAAATTCAGGTTTGAATCGGCAATGGTACTTGGCTGTCGCCACAGAAGATCCTGTATTGCCATATGTATACATGCACCTACTCAGAGACCAGTTCAGCTATTTACAATTCAATTCTTCCTGTCCCGATCCCTAGCCAACATTCGGATCAGAACCGGCCCCGGCTTTGAACACTCCTCATCGACACATCAGTAGCATTCAGGAATCTATCGACCTGGACATTCAACTACTTTCAGAAGCTCCCTCACCAACGACGGGAAGAATATTGGGCACGCCCAAGCGAAGTCTTTCAAGGAGCAGTGTGGCGTTAGAATCATCTCTCGGGCTTTTCACCCCGAACAGAGCAGCCAAACTAGAAAGCCTACTGGTATCACCGAAACCGATTCCTCTACCAGCTTTCTTAGCAAAATCGCCTGGAAGGCTGACAACAACACCGAGGAAAGTGCTCAAGATGATTGATGAGCCCTCCATCTTAAACCCTACATGTACTGTCATTCAGCAACCAACAGTTGAAATTGAACCTGGACTACAGACGCCTAGCCGGGACAAACGCAAAGCTCCAATAGATTTTGAAGACGAAATTCTTGGCCGAACTCCCAAGAAGGTTTCGTTTGGCCCAGCACTAAGTCCTGAGATCTTTGATGAAACAAATCCGCCCAGCACACCTATCAAACGTGGTGAGCAACAAGGTACAGAAACACCGCGACGTCAAGGAATTTCTACACCATCTCTTCTCTCTAGACTCAGCGCTGTTACTCCATCGGCAAAGCCAATTCTGACGCCTACTCGAGCAGGTGGTCGTATCGCAAATTGGGCGGGACTCGTAAAGCCTGCACCGTTGAATCTTTTGGCTGACATCAATCAGGAAAGAGAAGAGGAAGCAACCGGATCGACTGATGGAGCACGGATACAAACTAAAGCACAAGGAATGGGATATACGAACAACTTGGAAGTCTTCGATGAAGACCATAGTGCCAATCATTCAGGAAATGATGGTAGGGACAAGATAGTCAAGGATCATGATAAAGAGCCTATGCTTCTCCAAGAATTACAGGATACGATAGATGGAGTAGATGAAATGTATTTACAGCTTACTGAGCAAGTAGAAGAGGGTGATGACGATATAAGTCCCCCTCCATCACCGACAAGGACCCCCATCGGAAGAGCATCAACGCCACTTTTATCTACGTCACTGAGTCGACCAAGGCGTCTCTCGTTTGGCATGTATCAACAGGAAGATTTGCATCAGACCAACAAGCTCAGTTCCCCGACATTTGTATCAGGAAATGAAAGTGACCTTATTGAGCAAGCAATACATGGAGAGGAGAGAGAGCCCTCAATAACAGATGTCGCTATTCAACTTGATGGCTCGAAAGACAATGCTTCATTTGTTGATACTACTGGCGAGGCTCAGATTCAATTGAAACTTTCGTCATCGTCTTACTCTACGCCACCACGCCGCACGGCTACGACGATGGATAAAACACCTGTACATACTCCAGTCCAGTATCGCTCGCCTGCCAACCTTCAGCAAAATGATAGCGCGTCCCGTCGATCTACACCAGGCTCTGCCTCACGATTAGCACTCTTACAGCTCTCGACCCAAAAAATCCGAGGACTACCGGAGTTGCTTCAGTCACCCAGTTCCACAACTTTAGAGGTATTTATTTATTGTGCTTCAATCCACTTGGAGTTTCGTTCCAGAAAGAAATTACTAAATCCAATCATGTTTGTGTGGTTGCTTTACTTTTTCACTATGCGACATTTTTCCATACAATGCATAAATATCAACCATATGGTTATGATCTAAGCCCAAGACAACGAACGAGAGATGTCACGTATCTTAGTCATGTCATACCGATCCTCGGTCAAAATTCCTTTACCTGCCGCGCCTCGCATGTTACTAGGACCAGAGAACAAAATAAATAAATAAATAATAATAATAATAATAATAATAATAATAATAGCAATATCTGGCCTTATGATAATTGCTTTTTTTTTAAAAAAAAAAAAAAAAAAAAAAAAAAAAAGAGAGAGAGAGAGAGAGAGAGAGAGAGAGAGAAAGAGAGAAAGAGAGAAAGAGCTTTATTCATTTGAGTTAAAACAGCACGCATCCGTCGTGCCTGATGAAAACCAATATTTGATCCCCATCAACAGCAAATGCTTGATAATTAGACTCAAATTCGACTCTAGGGCTGCTGTTGCTTTTGACCATAGATTCATAGTATTTCATGGACCTTAGAGTGGTAGGGCGAAGTTAAACAGCAGCACTCCGACATCAAGGAAAGAGTCAACTTTTCGTGTCTTGACAGCCAATTATGTAAAGACGTGTTAAAATATATATATAATAATAATAGTAAATAGAAAACTTGGCTTCACAACAGCAAACATAGGCTTGACTGTTGTCAAGATGCAGATTTGTCTACGAACAACATTCTCTTTTTTTTTTTTTTTTTTTTTTTTTAATAAAGCGGTATCCATCGATCAAATCGATCAGTATTTGTTAACTGTCCACCATAGTTAAACCTCAGTTCCTGATACTACGGCTATGAAAAGACTTGATGGTCGCTCGGAATAGCGCTAAATGATATCCTGCTAGTGCCTATCGATCGGGTTTAAATTTTGCTCATATCCGAGACGATGCGAAAGATTCACGCCTTGTCCCTTCCTATTTAAAGAGGTTACGAATTATATGGTCTTAAAATCAAGCATGGACTGAAAAATCCAACCTTTTTTTTTTTCTCACTCCATCGACATCATCTCTTCGTAACATGGACAACCCTAAGCTGAATCCCTTCGAGATTCCGGAAATCCTCTTACTCATTGGGGAGCTGCTCGAGCGAAGCGACCTCCTAAACTGTATCCGCGTCTCCAAGGCTTTTCATAGAATTCTTATCAGTCTCATATGGAGGAAAATCACTGTCGGACCGAAAGGAGATCCTGACAGTAAAGCAGTACAGAAGCACAAGGAATACATAGAAGAAATTACATTTGACAACTACACATTTAATGATTCATTCCCAGAGAAGTATGAGTCGTTACAGAGGCTTCAGTCCATCGCATACACATGGTGGTGTTCATGGCCCACACCAATCCACCTTATCAACCAAATCAAGGCTCACAGCTCCATCATCACCATTCTTCACTTGACCAAACATATTGAGTATCCGCCAGAGTTCTGGAAGGTTTTGCTAGAATGCACCAATCTCAACCACTTGGAGATTAATCGCATAGATATCGATGTTGGAGTTGACTTATTCCTTCAAGTTTGCATGAGACTTCGGCACTTGGAACTGGACCATATAACCATTCACCAGTTCCCTATCAACATTCTTAGTAGAGAGCACAGTGAATATATTTTCCCAAATATACACACACTCCGTATTGACCATGTCAGGATAACCGATCCTTCATATCCGTACAGCAACTGGTATTGTCTTGGGATGTTTGTAAGGAGTTGTCCAGCATTGTGTTCACTGGAAATTAAGGGTCAGAGCCGAGATAAAGAAGACTTCTACAAGGTAGCACTCCTTCAGCATCCTTGGACTCTGAATAATTTATCAGACCTATGTGCCTATATCACCATCGAGGACGAGGATATAGCAGCGCTTCTCAGACGGATGACTGAATTAAAACAGCTACACCTCTCTACATGTAAATTTGGCCAGTTTTCTTTACAGGAGCTGCTAGCTGACAGGCAAGAGGTGGTGGATAATGGACAACTAGTACGAAAGACAAGGCTTCGGAGGCTCTGTGAGACAGTTGAGACGTTGGTATTCGGGATATACAATAACAATATTGGTGGCCAGACTATTTTATCAAATTGTCCACGACTAAAAACACTGGATGGATTTATAATTACAGTATCAGAGATTGTCGATGGAGCAGAATGGGTTTGTACTGGATTGACTCGCTTGATTATCTATCTTAAGGCAGACATTGATCAAGAGACTGAGGAAGGGATGGCAAAGGCACGTATTACGTTTAGACAACTAGGTAAACTGACTCGGCTTGAATATCTTATGCTAACACAGGGCTTATGGAATCGAAGTAGACGGACACTGGACTTGAGATTAAGAGCAGGTCTGAATGAACTAGCCAATCTGAAGAGACTAGATTGGCTAAGGATTATAGGTGATGGTTGCCAGCGAATGCAGCTTGAGGATGCGAAATGGATAGTGAGCAACTGGCCAAGGATTAGAGGTGTGAATGGTGTTCTGAACGATGAGAAAGAGACAGCGGATTTGCTGAAAGGGTTCTTTGAATCACATAATATATCCATTAGACAATAAAATATAGAGGAAAGTATTATCAGGTCATACTCTGATATAGAGACAGAGATCTTACACATAATGAAGGTGATAAGAATCACCACAGTAATAAAATATGTAAAAAGCAGGAACTATCCAATAGAGAATGACCTCCCAAGTTGAATGTCTATGCAACATGCGTTTGTATCAATATAGGGGTTTTATTTTATTTTATTTTATATAGCTGCCTAACGAGTTGTGCAGCAACTTAGTTTGCTGCAGGAGATGGATTAGTTGAAGAGGTTGCTGAGTCTCGCCTTTGTTTGATTCCTATTTGTTCTTTTGCTCACTATTACTCCTTTCTATTATACGTTCCTTTTCACAGCGTTGATATAGAGAGAGTTTACAATGGTTCCAAGAATGTATCAGACATGTTCAGAATTACAACAGTTAATCAGCCGCAGGAAAGGACAAAAACCTAGCCAATCAAATGAGTTGGTGGCGAACTGTCAAGCACAAATTGATGTATTAAAAGGGCTTTGAATTTCTGTGTCTCTCTTTATCCATGATCACACTCCATCGACATTTCTTTGCAACATGAACAATCTTAAGCCGAATCCCTTCGAGATTCCAGAAATCCTCTTACTCATTGCCGAACTTCTCGACCAAGAGGACATTTTAAACTGTATCTGCGCCTCCAAGGCTTTCCATAGGGCTTTTATCAGTCTCATATGGAGGAAAATCACTGTCGGACAGGAAAGAGATCCCGACAGTAAAGCAGTACAGAAGCACAAGGAATACATTGAACAGATCACATTTGAAAGCTACAAGTTTAACGACTCATTCCCAGAGAAGTATGAGTCGCTACAGAGGCTTCAGTCCATCGCATACACATGGTGGTGTTCATGGCCCACACCAATCCACCTTATCAACCAAATCAAGGCTCACAGCTCCATCATCACCATTCTTCACTTGACCAAACATATTGAGTATCCGCCAGTGTTCTGGAAGGCTTTGCTAGAATGCCCTAGCCTCAACCACTTAGTGGTTCATAACAAAGATATCGATGTTGCAGTCGATCCATTCCTTCAAGTCTGCAGGAGACTTTGGCACTTGGAATTGAGGTATGTAGCCATTCGCCAGCTACCTATCAGCTTTCTAAGTGGCGAGAACAGCGAGTATATTTTCCCAAATATACACACACTGTATATTGAGTATGTCCGGATAGTCGACCCTCCGCATCCGTACAGTAACTGGTATTGTCTTGGGATGTTTGTAAGAAATTGTCCAGCATTGTGTTCATTGCGCTTTGGGGGTGAGAACCAAGATAGAGAAGACTTCTACAAGATAGCGCTCCTTCAGCATCCTTGGACTCTGAATAAGCTGTCGGATCTATGTACCCATATCACAATCGAGGATGAAGATATAGCAGCGCTTCTCAGACGGATGACTGAATTAAAACGGCTACACCTCTCTACATGTAAATTTGGCCAGTTTTCTTTACAGGAGCTGCTAGCTGACAGGCAAGAGGTGGTGGATAATGGACAACTAGTACGAAAGACAAGGCTTCGGAGGCTCTGTGAGACAGTTGAGACGTTGATGTTTGGAACAAATAACGGTATTGGCGGCCAGACTATTTTATCAAATTGTCCACGACTAAAAACACTGGATGGATTTATAATTACAGTATCAGAGATTGTCGATGGAGCAGAATGGGTTTGTACTGGATTGACTCGCTTGATTATCTATCTTAAGGCAGACATTGATCAAGAGACTGAAGAAGGCATGGCAAAGGCCCGTATTGCGTTTAGACAACTAGACAAATTGACTCAGCTTGAATATCTTATGCTAACAGGGTGGGGCCCAAAGAATTTACGTAGACGGACACTGGACATGAGACTAAGAGCAGGTCTGAATGAACTAGCCAACCTGAAGAGACTAGATACGCTAAGGGTTGAAAGTGATAGTCACCAGCAAATGCAGCTTGAGGATGCGAAATGGATGGTGAGCAACTGGCCAAGTATCAGAAGTGTGAGTGGTGTTCTGAACGATGAGAAAGATGCAGCTGCTTTACTGAAAGAGTTCTTTGAATCGCATAACATATCCAATAAGTAATGGATTATAGAGGAAAGTATTATCAGATCATACTCTGATATAGAGATGGAGATCTTACACATGGGCCTTTTAGTGCATTTCTACTTCCTGACAATCGCTATACGATCTAAATGATAATGATGGTATAAGAACCACCACAGCAATAAAAATATGTACAGAGCATTGCATCGCAGAAACTACCCAATAAAGAATAACTTCCCAAGTTGAATAGCCTACGCACCATGCATATGTCTCAAAATAGGGGCTTTATTTTATATTTTATTGCTGCCTAACGAGTTGTGCAGCAGGTTGAAGAGATGGCTGAATCTCGCTTTCGTTTGATTCCTCCTTCTTTTCCTTACTATTGCTCCTTTCTCTTATACGGTTCTTTTCACAGCGTTGGTATAGAGAGAGTATACAATGGTCCCTAGAATGCTCCTACCGCTGTTGTGCCGTTGCCAGGTTCAGCGTCGAACTTTTACTTTCACAGCTATACATCTCAGCTTTGAGTATTCATCAGTCTTGTCCCTCTCTTATCCACGCTATGAACAAATTGTGCATGGATAGCAATTGCTGAGTGTTTGACGGGATGCTAGACGACTCTCTTGTTCAAAAGAGCTTTGTGGACTATATCCGACTATATCCATGTCTGCAATCATTCAATGCTGCTCACCAGTTTAGCAGCGCAAATCCAGTCACATTTTTTTTTCCTTCACTCTCATGTCTCATCGACTCCATCTCTTCGTAACATGGACAACCTTAAGCTGAATCCCTTCGAGATTCCAGAAATTCTCTTACCCATTGGTGAACTGCTCGACCAAAAGGACATTTTAAACTGTATCCGCGTCTCCAAGGCTTTTCATAGGACTTTTATCAGCCTCATATGGAGGAAAATCATTGTCGGACCGCAAAGAGATCCTAGCAGTAAAGCAGTACAGAGGCACAAGGAATACATTGAAGAGATTACATTTGAAAGCTACGCATTTAAAGTTCCTTTCCCAGAGGAGTTTGAGTCGTTACAGAGGCTTCAGTCCATCGCATACAAAGGACAGTGCTCATGGCCCACACCGGTCCACCTTATCAACCAGATTAAGGCCCATAGCTTCATCATCACTAGCTTTCAACTGAGCGATTATGTTGAGTATCCGCCAGGTTTCTGGGAAGCTTTGCTAGAATGCACCAACCTCAACCACTTGGAGGTTAATCGCAACGATATCGATGTTGCAGCCGACCTCTTCCTTCAAGTCTGCAAGAAAGTTAGGCACTTGGAATTGAGGTATATAGCCATTCGCCAGCTACCTATCAGCTTTCTAAGTGGCGAGAACAGCGAGTATATTTTTCCCAAATATACACACACTGCATATTGAGTATGTCCGGATAGTCGACCCTCCGCATCCGTACAGTAACTGGTATTGTCTCGGGATGTTTGTAAGGAGTTGTCCAGCACTGTGTTCATTGCACATTCAGAGCTGGAACGACCAAGATCAACCAGACTTCTACAAGGTAGTGCTCCTTCGGCATCCTTGGACTCTGAATAATTTGTCAGCTCTGTATTTCTTTGAGGAGATGATAAAAGACAAGGATTTGGCAGCACTTCTCAGACGGATGACTGAATTAAAACGGCTAAACGTCTCTATTTATGAATCTAGTCAGCTCTCTTTGCAGGAGTTGCTAGCTGACAAGCAAGAGGTGATGGATAATGGACGGCTAATAAAGACAAGGCTTTGGAGACTCTGTGAGACAGTTGAGATGTTGGTATTTGAGACAAACAACAGTGGTGTTGCTCAGACTATTTTATCAAATTGTCCACGACTGAAAAGACTGGAAGGACTTAAAATTACGGTGGCAGAGATTGTCAATGGAGCAGAATGGGTTAGTACTGGGTTGACTCACCTGATTATTCATCTTGAGGCGGATGTTGATCAAAAGACTGAAGAAGGCATGGCAAAGGCACGCATCGCGTTTAGACAGCTTGGTAAGTTGACTCGACTAGAGTATCTTGACCTAAGGTGCCCAAAGAATCTACGTAGACGGACATTGGACTTGAGATTAAGAACAGGTCTGGATGAACTAGCTAATCTGAAGAGACTACATACGCTAAGCTTCAGAAGTGATCGCTACCAGCAAATGCAGCTTGAGGATGCGAAATGGATGGTGAACAACTGGCCAAGGTTTAGATGGGTGAATGGTGATCTGAACAATGAGGGGCTGGAAAGCTTTTTTATGTCATATAGAATATTCTACCAATAGATTAAATGCATTGTCATAGCTTCGCCTGGTATGGAGGACAATAGCCTTGGTCATAGTCATAAGATATGAAATTAAAATAAACTTTACATTTTGATTGAAATGATATTATAGCCAGCTTTTGCATCTCAAGGAACTCTTTATACATAATGTATCAATCAAGTTCATTTAAAAGTGCTATTTTGGAAGGCCAATCATGGGGTATCGTCATCCTGTCCCCTGTGGCCAACGTTACTTATTCTCCACTGAAAAAAAAAAAAAAAAAAAAAAACAAAAAAAAAAACAAAGAAGCGACAAAGTAGATAAAGGCCACCGGGCTGTGCCCTTTAGAACTTAAACATCCTTGAGTTACTGATTGTTTGTGCAAATGAATAACACCCAGTGCGGCTTATCTAGTAGACTCAAGTAGCCCTCATTATCACATTATCATGTTAAAGGTAGCTCGGGTACACACTTTAAACTAGCTGATGAATGTGAATTATTGGTATGGTAAGGGTGGATCGTGGCGGGATGGGTTGAGTCTCGTCGCATGCATAAGTCAACAAAGATACGGATATAGGACTCCTTCACCATAGCTGGGTTGTATAGTCTCAATAGACGCGTTCGTATTCATCCGCGCTACCCTGTTGTTCCTTTTGTACCATTTATTATCATCACCTTTTTTTTTTTCTTTTTTGTTGCAGTTTTATAATTCAGTAGATCAAAGAGTAACTAATTCTACTGAAATCCTTCTTCCTCTTCACCATTTCTAGGCTCTCCTTCCCCATCACTGTTTTGGATTTTATGTCCTTATAAGTGTAAACGCGTTGCAACACGTTAAGTACCTGTAACAGCGCGCGTCTACCAGTGGTCCGAAATCATTGAGTAAGGAACAGAGCATTGAATCTGTCTGGGAAATAACCAGAGCTGTATAGTTGTGTGAGCGCAGCTAAATACATAGGGCATCAAGGTATGCTACTGCTCGTGTCATTAAAAGATATGCCTCACTATTCAGCCCCACTTGAATGTTTATTTTTATTGAGAGACAGGGCATTGTAAATCAGGGCGATCTTTTGTTGATTTGCTTCCAAATCTGGAACGTGATAAACTACGCCGCCTGGCACCTACCTTATGGTCGTTACTTCTATCCTACCGGAGGAGACGATAATCCCTCTACTTGGATCAACCCCGAGCCAGATCTCTACCAACGCTTGCGGAAGCGGAAGCCCCATCCCAAGCACTGTTGAACCAGCTAAAAGAATGACTCATTCAAGCTGATGTCAATTACCAAAATTGTTTGGATGAGAAGATGAAGACGACCGTTCATTACAATGCGGCAATCATCAATCCAGCCCTTCCTACCGAAGATGCTGAAGCAGCTAGACTGAAGTTTGAGCAGATGAACAAAGCTCTCACTGACAAACTCGACATGGCTGAGGTCCATTATCAAATGATCAAAGATCTGACTGATATCCAGGAAGCCATGAACAAAACTAGGCAACTTGTTGTTGCACCAAACGAAGAACGGTCGCTTCCTGAGGCTGAAACCCAAGATCAATTAAAGAATACTATAGAGTCCTTTCCTAAACAAAGGAACCATCCTGGAAGAGTTGAGAACCATCATCCCTATCAATTAGGGATCAGAGCTCAAGCAGCCGATGATAAACCCTAGAATATTCTTGGTAAAAACCTAGAACAAAAAAGAAGTAAACTAAATATCAACACAATTGTTGAGTGCCCTACCGGCTCACCTTTGGCTCACCTTTTGATGAAAACAAACATTCATCTTTAATTCACAAAATTTTGGCTATTAATTATTCTTTAAAAAAGCAGCGCCAAGTGCTGTACTGAAAGCTAAAAGACCACAATCAAAAGCACCACATCCGTATGACAATTATGCGAATCCTAAACCAAACAGAAATCTTGGTTACAGAGGGCCTGAGCAAGGCTCGTCACCAGTCTGAGGACGAAGTTCATGTGCACATGCACGTACTGAAAGGCAAATCTGGCTTGCTCTTGCAGACACTTCTCTCTCAGGCTGGGACCAAACTTGACATTTTGGCTGGAGGTCTCTTTTTTAAATTTGAAAAAATTCCCGAGTCGAAGCATCTCCTGAAGCAACACCAGAGGTTAATAAGCCAAAAAAAGGTACAGCCATCTGATAAAGCCAACTCAAAAAATAGACGAATAACACGGTCCAAGAGAATGGCATCATAACGCTCATAGAGAGTATCGCAGAGGTTTTTTACTGGCAAAAAATAATAATCTGCACGTTGAGGTTTATTTTTTCCTCACAGGTTTTGTTTTAATTTCCTGAGTGACAGAGATCATGTATAAGCAATATCAATTAGGTTAAAACATTGCACGCAGCACCACATTATCCGAGCATTTATTCATTTGTTTTCTATATATAAAGATCCTATTTATGTGGGCTGGAGGGCTGCAATTAAACGAAATATGCAACAGCGGTTATGACGGGCCCTCAATAAGTATGTGTGTAGGACCGATTTAAAAGCGCTACCGCCTTTGTCTAAAGTGCAAGCGAAATCACTATAATAATTTTGTCCAACATAGTATTTCGCCCATATTTCTAGAGCATTCCTTGCAACAGGACATTAACTAGTATAAATAGGTCTACTTTTCTATCTAGTTCTGTAGCATAGTTCCCCCTGAATAAAGATACCTTTATTGCACCCTTAGATCCCCCTAGAACACTACCTTGACTTTTGCATAAAGGGTAAGTGGATAATGATGGCTTCATTCATAAAGAATGAACCATTGTAAAAAATCCTCAAGGAACGGGTATAATGCTTTTTTTAAAAAAAGATAATTTTCCATCCACTTGATTGCTATTCGATTTAATTCTCCAGATTCGTACCGGCTGATCCTCCTGAATATGCAGCTTCGATGTCGATTTTTATGACACGCTGACTTACATGTTTTAAGCATTTATATGGCTTCTGGACGACCGTATTTCTGGCGGTAAGAAAGTTCTGAACTTTAAAATCGCCATATACGTCTCCTGGCACCACAAAATAGAGGAAAATATCATCACTTCCCTTCGACTTTGATTGGTCTCCAGTAATATAATCAATTATCTTCCTGAATGGTGCTTGCTTGATCGGATGCTTCTCTGATACTGTGATCTGAAATAGCTCGTTGGGTCCCAATGCAAAATCAATGCACGGAAATTTAGAATGTTTTGGTACAAACAACTTGCCAGCTGCTTGAGTGAGCCCTGATAATTCCTCTGAAGTCCGGATAAACACCTCTTCTGGATTTGCTGGAAAATCAAGAAATCCTGTTTCGCCTGACTGGAGATCCCTAAAGGGAAATCTAATATCACCACGTCGAAATAAGTGATGAGCATAGATTTCAAATAGTGGGCCTTTATCTATATCCTCTCCGCCTTTGACAAGTCTCGCCAACACATCGACCCACGTGTCATCTTTTATTTTGTCCATAATCTGTGATTCGACCCAACGAGATGCCCACACCAGGTAGAAGTCGAGATGGTCAGAAGTGGGGACTCTATGTAGTAAACAACTAAATCCACTCGCATCTTTTCCTCGTGCAAAGAGGCTTAGAAGATCTGCTGGTTTCTCGAGTGTTCTAATGGCATCATTGACGCGGAGAAACGCAGCTTTTTTAGCACGCTCAGTATATTTTTGATTATCGGATAGTACGTCGGCTGGAGCCTGTAGAACCTGTCTTGGCACGCCCCCCAAGTCGTAAAAAAGCTCCTCCAAAAATGCTTCACTCACTACATGAAAAAACTTTACATTGGCTCTACATTCCTTAAGCTCATCCAGACTCCAGAGTGACATGTGATAGTAGCTATTTGGTGTATTTTCCTTGGTGAGTTCATCGTAATGCCCATAGAGAGTTCTTGGCGATGCTGAAAATATCGTCCTGGCTTCACCTGGTTGAGGATTTTCACCACTATCAACTAAATACCACGTTTCACGTTGGTCAAGGAAATTTTTGAAATCTACTCTCTCCCCATAACGTCGGCAAGTTGTTCCTCCGTAGGCATAACATTCGGTACTCTGCTTCTCATGGAAAATAATAATCGGTGGATTTTCCTCATCGTGTTCGGCAAGGAGGCGGATGGCAAAATAGACCAAAAAGGCTGACTTCCCAATTCCAGGCGTTCCAGTGACAAAGAGTCGGTTCAAACGAGTTACTTCATGAGGGGTACTTAATTTGGATGTAATATGGTCATAAAGCTCTTTATATTCATCTCTGATATAAAGATGCCTTGTTTTAGCAATAGGGAAGATACGACCCTCAGGGGCAGTCAATATTTTGGAATCCTTGATACCACCAGAATTTCGGAGCTCGCAAGCCACGCTAATAATGCTGCAGTAAATACTATCTCCTGATAACTCCTCCCCCATGTACGAAAGCAGCTTGACCCTCTCTTTCGAGTTTAGAGGCGAGATTACAGGGTCACCATTCACTATCCCTTTCGTTACAAGTCCTGCTTCTGTAATCGCATCCGTAAGAGCACTTCTGCTACCTATACTTGGACGAGCTTTTTTAGAGGGTGACTCTGATAAAGGAGATAGAGTGATCAAAGTCAATATTTTTGATTTATTGCACATCACTCTAAAATGATCAATAACCAGATTCTCGGCCAAAAGCACTCACCAGAATCTCCATCTTGTTTTCTTTTCTGACCTAAGTATCAAAAGCGAATAATGAGAAAGAACGTTGAGTTATCAAGACACAAACCAAATGGTGATATTATGCACATGGCCGTTTAAGATACAAACCAAGCTTCATCAGCTGAAAATATCAACAATCAGTCCATCAAGAGCCAAGGATATACCTCGCTGTGGTGGCTTGACAAAAACATGGATAGTTTCCTTTGGAAGTTCAGAATTAAATATCTCCCCGAGCTCCATTGACGCGATTGTGAGAGCCTCTTTTGACTCGATTTCTGACTCAAAGATGGCCTCGCCTTTGTCAGGGATGGAGACCTTGTAGAGGATGAGCTTATCTGCAGCAACATGATCAAGTTCTGGCTTCTTTGCTACCTTGATGGCTTGCTTGAGCATCCCGACCGTTTTATCGCAGAAAATCTCTACTGGGAACGACGTTGCTTCTCCCTCGACAACGCAGTTCAGCAGTAGAAGTGCGCACTTTTTTCGTTGTGGGTGCTGGTTTACTCTTTTTCGTTTATTGAGTGTGGAGGCATCCTCAGGCTTATTTGCAGTCATTTTTTTTTGTGCTTGGTTCTCTGTGGAATCATTTGCAGCCATGTTTTTTTGTGTTGAGCTCCTTGTGGTGGCCATTGAAAATTAAGATGAGTGGGACTGAGTGTGGTTGAAATGCAGGGAGAATGATGGCTAAATAGGCAAAGGTATATTCTTACTCTTTCACCCGTGGTCACGATATGGAAACAATAATGAAAAATGTGTAAGGCAAAAAAAAAAAGAAGGAAAGGAAAAAAAAGGCAATAAATGAAGGCTTGGAATGAATAAAAGAGGTAAGTGGTGAAATATGAAAAAGGTGGCGAAAATGAAGTGGAGCAAAGGAAAGAAAGGAGCGACAACTGATAAATTTGTTCCTTTATTTCAAGGTTAGGCTTTTGCGTGAGAAAATATTTTTTTCAAATCAGCCACGTGCCATTTTCTGGGTCATTGTGACGTGACAATCTTTAGTGCGCAGCAGAGGGTCAAGCTTGTCACTCTTTTTGGTTAGTCCTTTTCAATTATAAGAATTTTGTTAAGTAAACCATTTATATTTGAAAGAGTCTAGCCAAAAAGAGCGACAAGCTTGACCCTCTGGCGCAAAGAACTCATTTCTCAGTCTCGTCACCAGCCTGAGGACGAAGTTCATAGAGTCCTCGCCAAAAAGTCATAAACTGGATATATTTTACAATACTCAATTTGAATTAAAAATTTGAAAAATAAAAATTTACGTACGAAGACAAAAATGCATATATTTTTTGAATAGAAGGAATGAATTAGATGCATGGCCACCAAACCAATTCAATCTTCGTTTTTAATTAGAAATATTAGAATTTGCGAGAAATGGGAACATCATTCTCAATCTCATTCTCGATCTCATCCTCATTGTCAACCTACTTTATTCGCAATCTTCAGATAGTAAAATGTCTTTCCCTTTTGATATCAATAACCTACTCTCATACAACGATCTTGGTGGTTGGTATAGCGAAGGAAATATCGACCAAATGATTTCAGGCACACCCTTCACTCCGCCTCGAAGATCGCCACAACTGCCCACTGAAGCCGATCTCTCCCCTATTAGGTCTCCTACCGAATATCAATGGATTACTCCTCCCAGAAACGAGCCAAGGAGTTCTACCTCATTAGAGCAATTCGGTGAGCGTCCCAATACCCTCGATTTAAATCCATTCTTGTCAGACAAACAAACTGGAGAGAGAAAAAAGGCATTTACACGCAGTAAAGCGTCCGTTACTAAAGACGAATACGCGATAATAGCTCATACATATAATGCTATAATGAATGCGCCACCAGCAGTCCAAGACTGGTTTAAGAAGACAGACAACAGAGCAATGGACCTTTCGATTCTGATGGGTGTAGGGAGAAACACTTGTGTGGCAGCAATTAAATATGCACAAACAGGCATCGTCGAAATGACAGGGCGAGGAAGAACTGGTCGCCCTAAAAAAGAAGCGGACAAGGATTTAAACTCGAAGGTGCTGAATATCATAGTTGAATCAAACAAGAGCGGGACTCCTAATTCTGCGGGTTTAATTGCAAACCAACTGAAAGAAGACTTTGAAATCGACAGATCAGCAAGATCAATCACTCGCGACCTCCGTAAAATGGGACTGTATTGGGGTAAAGGGGTCCGACAGAACTTTTTGCACGACTCCAAGGAGAATATTGCCTTCCGAGCTACTTACCTGAAGCGCCGTCTTAAGAATTTAAAACTAGTAGACGGCAGTTGGGTGCCTAGGACTCCAGAGGTCTTCTTGGACGAGTCTTACTGCCACATTGACCATGCTGCAGCAAGACGTTGGGTGCAAAGTGGCGGTGGTGTCATTAACGATGCAGGAAGGAAACCAATCATGGTTATATTTGCAGCCTTCATTGTATATTATGATGAAGCTGCTAAAAAGGTTGAAGGCAAATTCGTTAATGATAGCGTGTATGTTTGGCCATCAAAGGGACCAAAGCCTCAATCAAAAAAAGGCCAAGAGCAGGAGGCTGAACTGTGGGATGACGTACCTGAGGAGATCAGGAATGCAGGGGTCGTGGCAACAGATCACGATTATCATGGAAACTTCAACGCTAGTTTGTTCGATAGTATCTTTAAGCGACTTTGTGAGAATCTCAATAAGATGGGACTTGGCCCTTGTAAAATCCATCTTGATGGCGCTTCATATCACTTTCACAAGAAAAACAGGAAACCAACCAAGAGCGACACTGTGAAAACTATCAAAGAGTGGCTCACGGGCAAGGAGATTGTTATTCCAACAAGGGAAAATGGAAAAGCACTGAACAAAAACGAGCTTATGGAATTGGTTAACGCTCTTCCTGATGAGTCGTATTTCTCTATCAGTAAAATAGCCCAGGAGAATGGTGGACATGAAATCCTCAAGACTCCACCCTACCATTGCGAGCTACAACCTATTGAGAAGATCTGGGCAGTTGTGAAAAACATAATTGCCTCGAGAGCAATGGTGACAATGACATCCATCTTGCTGAAAAAAAGGCTACTAAGCTTGTTTTCCCAGATTCCGTGTAAAGTCTTTTACTCTGTATGGAAGAAGTCTGTGAAAATTGGCATGAGATACTATAACGAGAGGAGTCATGCACAGGAAGAAATAGTCGAAGAGGTTTATCAAGAGGTTTTTGATGAAAACGAGCCTATTGTGGACCTTAGTGACACTTTCAAAGTCGACAATAGTGAGTGGGATGCAGAACTCATTAGAGTACTAAATCAAGAGCGAGCTGAAGCTGTTACCCTAGGCCCTGAGATAGTGGATCTTACGCTAGATGCTGGAAGCATGTTTAATGTGATAGAGGATAGCGAGTCTGAGGACGAGCCTCTTATCAATCGAAAACGCTCTCGTAAAAATTAAAATTTTGAGTTTGTACGTATTTTTCCTGCGTCTAAAAGTGGAAGTATTCTATTCAATTTAAAAGCCTGAAAAATATATCCAGTTTATGACTTTTTGGCGAGGACTCTATGCAGTTCTTTGCGCAGTGTAGTGCACATGACCTTTACAGAAATTACAAATGAATAAATTTATTAGGTATCACGTGCACTGACCATCGATTATATTGCACTACCACTTACGTATCATGCATTCAGCGTCCCAAAAAATGCACTGTATACCTAGGCTATTTTTAT